>NC_092334.1:177500-260000 GCF_046630445.1 Rutidosis leptorrhynchoides | reverse complement strand
ATACTTAATTTGTTATATCATTATTATTATAAATTGTAATTTTAGATATTATTGTGATAATTATTATTATTAGTTATAAGTAATATTACTATTATTAATATAATTACTAAAAATTAACATTTTTATTTAAAATTATTATTTTCAATAATGTTATCACTTTTATCATTATTATTATTATTAGAATTATTATTATTAACATATTTATATGTATTAATTATTTGTATTAATTAAATATGAATTTTAATGTCGATAAAAAAAAAAAAGAAATCGGTTTCACATCCCTATCACTATAATTATTTTTCTTTTTCATTGTCCTGTCTCCTGTTTGCTCGTGAAATTTTTTTTTTGTCGATACAACTGCAATACAAAACAATCAATCATCTTATTTTAGTGAAAAGAAGACATTCGATTTCCACCATCCTTATCAATTATTTCTACCTCACCATTGAAACAACCTTCAACTTGTTTTACTTCCTCTTTACCATCGTGATGCACCACTATCCAACACCAATTTATTTCCAACTTCTTCTTCTTGTTTCTCAATCGAATGCTATCAAACACCACCTTCATCAAACCTCACAAACATCATCGTGAACCACCATGATTATTGTTGCTTACTACTACTGTTTCTGTCGAGCCAAGTTAGGAAACAACCAAACCCATTGTTGGATGAACCCGTCTGTTTGTAGTTCTAAAACCCAACAAAAACCGCCACCATTTGGTTGATGCTACAGCTGATTACGATACCACTGTTTCTTGTTGTAAATCACAAAACCACACTTGCAACACCACCTTTTTACGATCACAACAAACACCATCACCTACACATTTTTTTTCTCTTTCTTTACAAGCTTCCTTGCAGCTACTGCCGATATTTTTTTTTCCGTTTATTCTATTACTGTAAACAACTAGAAAAGACCACCACAACCCCATTATTACGGCTGCTATCGTGTGCTTCCTACTTCTGTGACGTTTACAGCCAAACCACCACTATCGAACAACCATCATTGCACCACCTTCATCGTCTACCTGCAAATGCTACTGTTTCGTTAGTTTCCATCTCTCCAAGTCTAGGATGCAAAAGCATTTCTTCAACTTTACAAAAAGCCTAGAATGTGATGAAATATTAGAAAATACAAAGGGTGGCAGACAACTTTAGACAAAGTAACACCACTTGTATTTTATTTTTTTTTGAAGAATGAAAATGATTGATACAAATCAACTTGGATCGATATCTACCAACTAAACCCCACCTCATCAATTGTTTAATTGGATTCGGTTCATATGGTGGGACGGATCTACAGCTCATGGCCAATTCACTTTGACAACTTGATATTAGGAATTCTAATATACGACGTTTTAAAATAGCAAGTGGGACACAATATAGTCGACTATTATGGGTCTTCTTATTTGACATTCCACTAATTTTTTTTAGGTAATCTTGATGATAATGTAATCAATACAACAATAATTGATGTTGAATGGTGAGACAATAATATAGATAATGATAATCACGATTATGATGGTGATTATGGTTAGGATAACAAACGAGATGCTATTGATGCGAGTGATAGTGATGATGTTAATATATAATGGTGGGGTTTAGAAATTTGATGAAGATGATGGTGGAACGTTTTGTTGATGATGATATATGCACTGTACGAAGATTGTTTCTGTTCCTTCTTCCACAGCCGCCCTAAGTTTATGATATTCATTTCCAAATCCACGAAATTGCTTTTGATTAATTCTTGGACTTTTGTTCAGTTGTTGGGCTGATGTTGCATTTGGTTTTTTCCTTGGGCCGTGACCCAGCTTAAGTATTTCTGTTGGGCCATGATCCAAGTATTTCGGTTGGGCTTCCATTTGTGCATAATTGGGTTAAATATAAATGGGTTACAGATTTAAATAGAAATGAATGGGTAGTGGAGTGGTTTGGTATGGTGTTGAGTTAATGAGAGGTCGCGGGTTCGAGTCCTGGCTCTGGCGTTTTATTTCTTTTTAGTCTTCAAAGGTAGTTTTCATAATTATTATTATTATTATTATTATTATTATTATTATTATTATGCTAAGTATTGTTAACATTAATATTATGATTATTATTAACATAAATACAATTTTTATTATTATTGTCATAAGTATTAGTGTTAATATTATTAGTAGTATCATTAAGACTAAAGCCAATATTGTCACGATTATTATCATTATTATTATAAACATCATTATTTCTAAAACTATCATTTTTAGCATTTTTATGAAAAGTATCATTTTAGTAAAATTATTATTTCTATTAAAATTATTAATATCAATATTATTAAAAATAACATTTTTAGTAAAATTATCATTTTTATTACTATTAGGATTATTATTATTATCATTATAATCAAATACTACCTTTGTTACTATTATCGATATAAAATATACTCATAGTAATATTACATATAAGGATGTACTAATCATATTAACATTTTTAACAAATTAGGTAATTTTAATATAATACTAATTATATATATATAAATATATATTGATATAACTATATAAAGATTAATCATATTAAATATATACATAAATTAAATATATATAGTACATAATTTAAGATATAATATATGAATCTGTTCGATTATATATTTTAATATATACACAAATGATATAGGTTCGTGAATCCGAGGCCAACCCTATACTTGTTCAATGTCGTTCTATGTATTTTTACTACAAAATACATTAGGTGAGTTTCATTGATTCCCTTTTTACTCTTTACATTTTTGGGGCTGAGAATACATGCAAATGATTTATTAACTGTTTTACAATAATTATATGCGTGAGTTTCATTATTCCCTTTTTTAAATGCTTTTGCAATATATAATTTTGGAACTGAGAATACATGCGCTGTTTTTATAACTGTTTTACGAAATGGAAACAAGTAATTAAAACTACATTATATGGTTGAATTATCGAAATCGAATATGCCCCCTTTTTATATAATCTGGTAATCTAAGAATTAGGGAACAGACACCCTAATTGACGCGAACTCTAAAGATAGATCTATCGGGCCCAACAAGCCCCATCCAAAGTACCGGATGCTTTAGTACTTCGAAATTTAAATCATGTCCGAAGGAGGATTCCCGGAATGATGGGGATATTCTTACATGCATATTGTGAATGTCGGTTACCAGGTGTTCAATCCATATGAATGATATTTTTGTCTCTATGCATGGGACGTATGTTTATGAGAAATGGAAATATGAAATCTTGTGGTCTATTAAAATTATGGAATGATTATTTATGTTAAACTAATGAACTCACCAACCTTTTGGTTGACACTTGGAAGCATGTTTATTCTCAGGTATGAAAGAAATCTTCCGCTGTGTAATTGCTCATTTTAAAGACAGTATTTGGAGTCGATCATCGCAATGGAACCAGTTGTTGGTGACTTCGTCCAGATGGATTAGGACGGGTCCTTTCACATATGAATCATATTAAGATATTGATATACTTGGTTAATTATGTTAAATGATAAGTAAATATATTATTAAGTGTATTGACAATGAAATACATATGTAAAAATAAGACTACTAACTTAATGATTTCGAAACGAGACATATATGTAACGATTATCGTTGTAACGACATTTAACTGTATATACATCATACTAAGATATATTATATATCATAATATCATGATAATATAACAATTTAACACCTCATTTGTTATAATAAACAATGGGTTAACAACATTCAACAAGATCGTTAACCTAAAGGTTTCAAAACAACATTTACAAGTAACGACTAACGATGACTTAACGACTCAGTTAAAATGTATATACATGTAGTGTTTTAATATGTATTCATACACTTTTGAAAGACTTCAAGATACTTATCAAAATACTTCTACTTAACAAAAATGCTTACAATTACATCCTCGTTTAGTTTCATCAACAATTCTACTCGTATGCACCCGTATTCGTACTAGTACAATACACAGCTTTTAGATGTATGTACTATTGGTATATACACTCCAATGATTAGCTCTTAGCAGCCCATGTGAGTCACCTAACACATATGGGAACCATAATTTGGCAACTAGCATGAAATATCTCATAAAATTACAAAAATATGAGTAATCATTCATGACTTATTTACATGAAAACAAAATTACATATCCTTTATATCTAATCCATACACCAACGACTAAAAACACCTACAACACTTTCATTCTTCAATTTTCTTCATCTAATTGATCTCTCTCAAGTTCTATCTTCAAGTTCTAAGTGTTCTTCATAAATTCCAAAAGTTCTAGTTTCATAAAATCAAGAATACTTCCAAGATTGCAAGTTTACTTCCAAGTTTTCTAAATCCATTCCAAGTAATCATCCAAGATCAAGAAACCTTTGTTACTTACAGTAGGTTATCTTTCTAATACAAGGTAATAATCATATTCAAACCTTAATTCAATTTCTATAACTATAACAATCTTATTTCGAGTGGAAATCTTACTTGAAATTGTTTTCGTGTCATGATTCTGCTTCAAGAACTTTCAAGCCATCCAAGGATCCTTTGAAACTAGATCTATTTTTCTCATTTCCAGTAGGTTTATCCAAGGAACTTGAGGTAGTAATGATGTTCATAACATCATTCGATTCATACATATAAAGCTATCTTATTCGAAGGTTTAAACTTGTAATCACTAGAACATAGTTTAGTTAATTCTAAACTTGTTCGCAAATAAAAGTTAATCCTTCTAACTTGACTTTTAAAATCAACTAAACACATGTTCTATATCTATATGATATGCTAACTTAATGATTTAAAACCTGGAAACACGAAAAACACCGTAAAACCGGATTTACGCCGTCGTAGTAACACCGCGGGCTGTTTTGGGTTAGTTAATTAAAAACTATGATAAACTTTAATTTAAAAGTTGTTATTCTGAGAAAATAATTTTTATTATGAACATGAAACTATATCCAAAAATTATGGTTAAACTCAAAGTGGAAGTATGTTCTCTAAAATGGTCATCTAGACGTCGTTCTTTCGACTGAAATGACTACCTTTACAAAAATGACTTGTAACTTATTTTTCCGACTATAAACCTATAATTTTTCTGTTTAGATTCATAAAATAGAGTTCAATATAAAACCATAGCAATTTGATTCACTCAAAACGGATTTAAAATGACGAAGTTATGGGTAAAACAAGATTGGATAATTTTTCTCATTTTAGCTACGTGAAAATTGGTAACAAATCTATTCCAACCATAACTTAATCAACTTGTATTGTATATTATGTAATCTTGAGATACCATAGACACGTATACAATGTTTCGACCTATCATGTCGACACATCTATATATGATTCAGAACAACCATAGACACTCTATATGTGAATGTTAGAGTTAGCTATACAGGGTTGAGGTTGATTCCAAAAAATATATAGTTTGAGTTGTGATCAATACTGAGATACGTATACACTGGGTCGTGGATTGATTCAAGATAATATTTATCGATTTATTTCTGTACATCTAACTGTGGACAACTAGTTGTAGGTTACTAACGAGGACAGCTGACTTAATAAACTTAAAACATCAAAATATATTAAAAGTGTTGTAAATATATTTTGAACATACTTTCATATATATGTATATATATTGTTATAGGTTCGTGAATCAACCAGTGGCTAAGTCTTACTTCCCGACGAAGTAAAAATCTGTGAAACTGAGTTATAGTCCCACTTTTAAAATCTAATATTTTTGGGATGAGAATACATGCAGGTTTTATAAATGATTTACAAAATAGACACAAGTACGTGAAACTACATTCTATGGTTGAATTATCGAAATCGAATATGCCCCTTTTTATTAAGTCTGGTAATCTAAGAATTAGGGAACAGACACCCTAATTGACGCGAATCCTAAAGATAGATCTATTGGGCCTAACAAATCCCATCCAAAGTACCGGATGCTTTAGTACTTCGAAATTTATATCATATCCGAAGGGTGTCCCGGAATGATGGGGATATTCTTATATATGCATCTTGTTAATGTCGGTTACCAGGTGTTCACCATATGAATGATTTTTATCTCTATGTATGGGATGTGTATTGAAATATGAAATCTTGTGGTCTATTGTTACGATTTGATATATATATATATATATATATATATATATATATAGGTTAAACCTATAACTCACCAACATTTTTGTTGACGTTTAAAGCATGTTTATTCTCAGGTGAATACTAAGAGCTTCCGCTGTTGCATACTAAAATAAGGACAAGATTTGGAGTCCATGTTTGTATGATATTGTGTAAAACCTGCATTCAAGAAACTAATTTCGATGTTACATATTTGTATTGTAAACCATTATGTAATGGTCGTGTGTAAGCAGGATATTTTAGATTATCATTATTTGATAATCTACGTAAAGCTTTTTAAACCTTTATTTATGAAATAAAGGTTATGGGTTGTTTTAAAAATGAATGCAGTCTTTGAAAAACGTGTGATGACCCGGGAATTTCCGACCAAATTTAAACTTTAATCTTATTATGTTTTCGACACGATAAGCAAAGTCTGTAATGTTGAGTCTCAAAAACTTTGAAATCCATATTCATGTCATCAATGACCTTTTGACTAATTCCGACGATTCACGAACAATTGTGTGTAAATAAAAATAAATATATATATATATATATATATATATATATATATATATATATACATATATATATATATATGAATATAGATATAAGTGTATATATTAATTTGAATTAATATAATATCATTTAACCACTTGAATTAAATATGTAGAGTAATATACAAAATAAGTAAGATGCTATCACAATAAATATATAAATATGCATATGAATTCTGTACACAACTAATGTTGTATGTATATTGTAATATATATATATATATATATATATATATATATATATATATATATATATATATATATATATATATATATATATATATATATATATATATATATATATATATATATATATATACATACATATATATATATACTAAATATTTAAAAATGTTATTATATAATAAAAGTATCACATAATTAATGAAATGTAATATTAATATATTAAATTTAATTACAAGTTTAATTATAAATACTATATTAGTATTAACAATAATATTAGTGTTAGTAATATTATTAAAGTTATAATACTGAAATTCTGCCTTTGATTTGTTAATATCATTATTATTAAAACTAGTAATAAAGCTAAAATTTTAGTTATTATGATTAATAGTAGTAATATTATTAAATAGTATTACCTTTTTCCTTAAGAATAATTATTATGATTATAACTTATTATTATAGTTATTAGAAAATAATATAAATTATTAGTATCCCTAATAATATTATTATTACCACTCTTATCATTTTTATCAAACTTATTAAAATTACCATTTTATTATTAATGTTACCATATTATTATTATTATTATCTTTATCATTTATATTATTATATTATTAGTATTAATTGATAATATTAATATTATGATAATTAGTTATATTATTAATATTATTATCATTATAATTATTAATAATATTATTATTATTATTATTGGTATTTAAATCATTATTAATATAACTATAATTATAAATTATAATTTCATAAAACCATACGTAGGATTTTGGAATCCAAATCTGTTACACTAAGCTTTCAAAACTGTATCAAATTTTGTTTTTCTATCTCAAGATCTACCAATCAAGCTCATTAGGACAAAACCCGTTAGCAATCACAATCATTCTTTTTAAAAGAGTTCTTCATCTCCTGCTCACGATCTTGTTTCTGTCTGTAAATATTCGATCTCAATTCACAAAATAACAAGAATGTGTTAAGAGTCATTTTCTATCTTGATTTCTTTTGTACGGCAACACTACTCATGCAATCGACACCACATTAAGACCAACACCATGAACCTCACAAAATCACTTATTTTTTTTCTTACTCCTTCCCTTTTCTACTTACAACCATGTTACCACCTTCGAACCATAAATAAACCACCAAACTACACGTTTTCATTTTCTATTTCAAATGAAACCACCTTATTTGTTTTCTAACCGAGCTACTTGTGCTACTCAATTCTGGATTTTGTTCAAACAAGGTCACGTGAAATCCAATTGTGTTTACTACTACAATTTCTACTCGTCACCACTTTCGTGGAAACACCACCACTTCCATCACAACCGAGAACCACCATTAAACAACTACCTTTTCTTCACCTTTGTCTTCCTTTTGATCACGCTACTCTTTTATTCCTCATGACAACCAAAACCACCATAACCTTCAACGTGTTAGATGTTGCTACTGGAGTGAACATTTTGTTTTCTGGTACCACCGAATACCCCAAGACAAGAACACCCTTTTTCTCGACCCCTTACTCGTTCTTCGATCCTATTACCACCGAAATCATCATCATCAATAAACCTTCGAACACAACCGTATATTTTACCTCTATTTCCTGTTAATCGTTTCTGTTTGCAGCTCGAACAAAACTGCTGCAGTTCAATTTTTTTTTTTTCGATTAGTTACTGAACCAGACTCAAGTTTGTGATTTTTTTTTCTGTGATTGTACGAAACAAAATGGGATAAGATGAGATTATGGCATAATTTGGCCAAGATATTTATAATATCATATGGTATTCAATCCATATTTAATCTAGTGGAGCTATATTGGCCGACATTGTGAGTCACAAGGTGGTATTATTTAATTTTTATGGGGTGGTCGCATAGTGCTGCAAGTGGTACCTTTGTCTTTGTTATTTTTGTTATAAACCGAATCCTATGATCCCCACCTCACCCACTAGTAACTTTAAAAGTATATTATATCATTTGTATCTTGTTCATTCGGATAGGAAATGAAAACATGTCCCACTTGCAATATAATTACGGAATATATAACTTTTTAAGAATGAATGTGATTAAATTACAAGTGTGCTGATTAATATGAAGCGTAATTAGATATAGGCTTGAGTAACTACTGGGACAAATGAATGGGATGGCTTAATTATGGACTAACAAGCTTTGGACCATTAAATGTTAAACGGGCTTGAGAAATTGGTTGAGCTGAGGTGATCCAGTCTCCATGTGGGCCGAAGAATGATGAGGTGATGAGCGAAATGATGATGACGATATGATATCAAGATGAGGTTATACATAGCGTAGAATTATGATGATGAGTCCGTAATATGATGTGTCGAGATGATGAAGAATACACGAAAATAATAATAGTTTAAGTATTATGATGATGGGTTCATGATAATAATGATGACGATTGAAAATAGAAAGAATGAAGGTGGAGTTTATTAAACGGGTTTTATTCTAAGAATAAGAAGGAAACGGAATTAAGGTTAAAAGAATTAGGCTATCTTTCAAAACAAGAAAAACTATGAGGGATGAATGGTTTAGAGGTGTTGGCGTTAAGCGAGAGGTCTTGGGTTTGATTCTCGTTTGGAGCATTCTTTTTAGACAAAGCTTTAAGGGTATACACAATTACTTTTAATTATGATTATTATTATTATGATTATTATTATTATTATTATTATTATTATTATTATTATTATTATTATTATTATTATTATTATTATTATTATTATTATTATTAGTAAATCATTATTTCAAAAACTATCGTTTTAACAAATAAATTGTATATAAAAATATACTTATTACACATAGTAAAACTATATTAATATTACATATACATTATATATTGAGCCTATTAACACTGTTTACATTAATATTTACATATAACAAATTTCTGATTTAACGATATGATACTAAATATATATATATATATATATATATATATATATATATATATATATATATATATATATATATATATATATATATATATATATATATATATATATATATATATATATATATATATTAGTATAACTATATGCATAGATATTAAAATACAAAATAAATATATATAACCTTTGAAATAAAAAATATATTATTAAATTAAATAAGTAATATACATAAACTGGTTTGTTAACATTCCATGTTAATTATATGTGTTAATATATATATATATATATATATATATATATATATATATATATATATATATATATATATATATATAAATGATATAGGTTCGTAAATCCGAGGCCAACCCTGCATTGTTCAATATAGTCATATGTATTTTTACTACAAAATACATTAGGTGAGTTTCATTTGATTCCCTTTTTACTCTTTACATTTTTGGGGCTGAGAATACATGCAAATGCTTTATTAATTGTTTTACAATATTTATATGCGTGAGTTCATTTGAATCCCTTTTACTCTTTACATTTTTGGGACTGAGAATACATGCGCTATTTTTACAACTGCTTATTTAAATGCTTTTGAAATATATTTTGAACTGCGAATACATGAAATGCTTTTATAAATGTTTGACGAGATAGACACAAGCAAAACATTCCTCGAATAAATTATTATGCAGACAGAAGTTCTGCGGATTATTATTGAATTATGTGGACATGATAATTGCCACCATTGAATTATGTGGACATGATAATTGCCACCATTGAATTATGTGGACATGATAATTGTCACCATTGAATTATGTGGACATGATAATTGCCACCAGTTGATGTAAATGTTATATATTGAGAGAATGATTTTATAAACAGGTTATGTGTATGTTGTTTTTGTGCACGAGATATGTGTACGGTTACTAAGATTTATGAAAGATGATTTCGTACACGAGAAATGTGTACTGTATTTAAAAGATATCGCATGTACATTACAGGTGGGTATAGGATTCAGGCCCATTTGTACCATGCAGGATTTAAATATTGTGGTCTATCAAAATGATGAATTTGATTGTTTTTATAAATGTTTGACGCAATAGACATAAGTACCTTAACTGCATTCTATGATAGAATTATCTGGGATTGGGTTTGATTATTATGACACGCTTTAGCCCTGGTTTCTGTTAGAGCGTATGTGCTCCCGAGCCGGGTGGATGGTTTATAATTTACGACATTTTGGCACCGGTTGTCCTATATTTTATAAACATGTGTTCAGCCGTGGGGTGTAAAGACCGGCACAGAGGTTCTATATTTTGAAGGCACATGTATTCAGCCGTGGGGTGAAAGACCGGCACAGATGGTTACTATTATATTTTGAATCCTTACCAGGTGTTCTTCATATGAAAGATATTTTTCGTGCAGTTGGAATGGGACTTCTGCACGTTTTATAATAAATGAAATCTTGTGGTCTATTAAAATGATGAAAATGAAATGATTACTATAAACTGATGAACTCACCAACCTTTTGGTTGACACTTGAAAGCATGTTTATTCTCAGGTATGAAAGAAATCTTCCGCTGTGCATTAGCTCATTTTAAGGATATTACTTGGAGTCGTTCATGACATATTTCAAAAGACGTTGCATTCGAGTCGTGGAAGTTCATTAGAGATTATTATTAAGTAAATGACAAATTAGGTCATTTATAGTTGGATGTTATGAAATGGTATGCATGCCTGTCAACTTTCGATGTAAATGAAAGTTTGTCTTTTAAAACGAATGCAATGTTTGTAAAATGTATCATATAGAGGTCTAATACCTCGCGATGTAATCATATGTAATGTTCTAGTCCATATGGATTTGGTCGAGGCACTACAGGTGGTATCAGAGCGGTGGTCTTAGCGAACCAGGTCAACATTAGTGTGTCTAACAGGTAGTTGTTAGGTTATATTAATGAGTCTGGACTTCAACCTGGTCCGCATGTCAAAAGTTTTGCTTATCATTCTTGTCAAAAATTACCTGCTTGTCATCCTTAGTCTAGACACATCTTACTGCATTGACTGCATGAATAGTGTATAGACAAAATTCATATCTTAGCGCATCTGCTAATCCATATCTTAGCGTATCCGTTACCATAAACTATGCCTGATATATTTCGTAAATTCCTCCGTAATCTAAGAAATCTTTTGTTCTATATACATAGATATTCTATGTAATTAGGATATCATCCGATATCTGAAAATCATTTCATATCGAAAAATCCTCTATTCAATCGTACGCAATAGAACTCACCATTAGTTCAAGTCCTTCGGATTCCGATATGGAGTCCCACTCCAGCTCCGAGAGCAGCGTCACCAGAATGAATCAATCAATCAGCCATCCCCAATTCATCTGATGGGTTCGTAGTCGGCTTAGTCAGTGGAGGTGAGAAAAAGGTAATCCTTCCATCAACCAAATCCATCTCTTGGTGAATAACCTGAAGCCATCACCGGCGAACCAATCTGAAACACCATTTTCACCCTCATTACCCGAATATCTCGCTATGATTATATACTATCTCAAATTTAAAACCTTATTCACTCGCTCGTTCCTACCGACAATCATCCCAGAGTAATCAAAGAAGTCAACGAGCCTCGCGCCTTAGTAGTAGCCTTGAAAAAAAAAAATATGGTGCAAAACGTACCAGCTTCAGCAACATCACCAGCACCAACCCCATCACCAACAGCAACATCCGCATCCCACACCACAACATCACAATCTGTTCCACGAACATCAACATCATACACACCATGGATACCAAGGAGTATCAACAGCAATTAACAATGAAGTATTAAACCATAACTTCATCAATATTCTGCGAAGAATATGTGGATCCCAATAGTTTTAGAGATTACTTATTCTAGCTCAAACCGAAAATCAAATGAGTCTAATATTATATTAACTCATTAAATCCATGATTACATCTAAAGAAAATATATATGTATATATATTTTCATAAAGATTGTGATTAAAAATTCTTTTGTACAAACTGTTAATGATGAAAATATTTTAACGGGTAGGTAATACCCGAGGAATATTTAGATTCGACAGTAATAAGTTGCACTGTACATTCTTCGAATCTAATTCAACAGTCATTTCCTATCCTACTTACATCCACAGATATATGAATCCATTCACCACAGAATAACCATTTCCATTCAAATTTCATATTTGGAATTTGACCTATCAGAATCCAACCAGTGGCATAATGAAGAAAATATTTGACGGAATAAAATTTGTTAGAAATAAACAAATTAACTATGAGAAATTTTGTTAAGAGTCCACGCTAACAAAATCCTAGCTAACTGTGGACTAATCAACTAAGGACTACCAACAGTGGACAATTAAAATGAATTAAAATATTGATTATAACATATGAAACTAAACAATTCTTCAAGTTTGCCACTTGATTTCATCTGAAACCTCATTGGTATCTTGACGATTACAATCTGCGTTCAAGCATTTCGTGATTCTTGAAAAACACTTCAATCGGGAGGATGAATCAACCGCACTTCATCTACGGAAGAAAAGATTTATGCATATAGTTATGCACCTGAAAAATTCTCGGAACCTGTATAAACGTTTAACACGTAGCTGTGCTAATTGCTTTAGTGTTATTATTACCAAAAATAACCTTGCAACTCACATTCGAGATAGCCAGTTTTGTCACAGCTCCAGCAAGTAAACTTCGAATTTTCGTTCGAAACAACCATATTATAATCTTGTTATAACTGTGTGCTCTTTTATTGTTACCGGGGAACCTTTTATATTCCACCATATTACCATCAGCGTTTAATCATCTAAAAACACAATTCTCCTGAAACCATCTCGGATTGATAACCGACGGTTCAAATATAGCTGCATTAAATGCAGAGGAAACAGTAAAATTGTAGATGGCCTAAATGGCCAAGAGTTTGATGATAAAGAATGGAGTATTGGAAACATCCAATAGAAAATTTAATACCGAAAAGTGGATTATGCGAAACTATGAAGGAAGCCGTGGACAAATCACAAAGAATAAGTTTGACTTCAAAGAATCCAAATGATTCAATGCCTGCTGAAGTCTTTAGCGAATACCTTACTCCTTAATCGCTCTAAATCATCGTGAATGAATTTCTTCATCACAATTTAATTCTAAAATCCGAAGATATCATCGTATCTTTCATTATAAATATCCTTCATATTTCTGAAGATATTTTCATAAATATTCTTATCAGAAACCATTAATCTCTTCGTGCTATCAGTGTTACATTGTGATGACCCGGAAATTTCCGATCAAATTTAAACTTTAATCTTAATATGTACCCGACACGATAAGCAAAAATCTGTAATGTTGAGTCTCAAAAGTTTTGAAACTATATTCATTTAATCAAATACCCTTTGACCATGTCTGACGATTCACGAACAATTTTGTGTAAATAAATATATATACATATACATATGTCTGATTTTTAAATTGAGATATATTATATAAAACATTGAACGGATTAGTTAATATGAATATAAGCTATGAGATCTATTTTATGAACTGGGCAATGTTGTCAAAGTATTGAATGAATAATATGTTACATAAATGTATTTGTTCGATGTAAGTTTATCGACGAGATTAAAAGATAATATCAAATGATTGAATTATCGGATACATTGAACTATGATTATGAGTCTCTGATATGAGGTCCACTTTGAATTAAGAAACCCTTACTTTTTTAACGGTATTCGGAATAAATGGTAAAGTGATTTACAAGTAAGAACAAAGTATCACTTATTGGGAGTTAGACAAAAGTTAGTGGAGAATCGAATTTCATAATACTCGATTTATCATATAGAAGGAATAATTGGGATAAGATTCGTTGACTAGATAAACCCATTTGATATGTTATATTAAGATATATTATTTAGAAAGTTAAGGAAATTAAACTAAACAATTACGCATAAAAGAATGAAATCAAATTAAGTTTTAAAGCATAAACATTATAGGATTTTCGATTTTGTAAAGGATCTTAAATTAGATAATTAGTTTTGAAATGATAACTAGTATGTCATTAGATGAAAATTTCAAAAGTATATATAAGATTATAAATTTTAATTAGTCATAAAACGTTTTGATTTTAAACTAATATTAATAAATAAGCTTTGATAAATAACAAGATTATGAATTATAAAAGGAAGTGATCAAAACACTCAAAAGATTAAGTTACACTCTGAGTGGGTTAGTTTTTAATTAATTTAAGTCTAGTTATTAATAAAGGTACATGTCACAAAATGTTTAATTTAAAATAAAATATTTTGACAAACAACGAGCCACTAATTTATAGAAGTTAATGACCACAACACTCAATTTTATAAGTTATATTTTTTATAAAGGTATTTTATTGTTGAGTAAGCCTAATTTTTGTAAAAGGTACACGTCACGTAATGTAAAAGGCTAGTTTTCTAAACGTACGAAAGTGCGCCCGAAAAACCGAAAGTGGTACATGAGTCGTGAGACCACGACCGTGTCATTTTTGTAAAAATTATATTTTTACCATGAACGTAAATATAATATAATATTTAATTAATTCTAAAGATTAAATATATTATATATTAAATAATATAAAAAAAGAAAAGAAACCATATTAGATATCATAAGCATTACGTGTATAAATGAAGTGTCGACATCTTAACTTAGTGACATTGTGTGCTGGATTTAGGTATGAGGGGTAGCTGAAGTTCAACCCTTTAAATCGATCCATTTTTTAGTTCGATGAATTCACAATTCAAGCTCTCATCTCTCTGCACTCTAAATTACATATATATATATATATATATATATATATATATATATATATATATATATATATATATATATATATATATATATATATATATATATATATAATTATTATTATTATTATTATTATTATTAATATTTCATTTCTAGTATTATTATTATTAGTATTATACATAAAATACTACGACGAGGTCATGAACGAGTAATTTCAAAACTAGTGTTCGAGTAGGATAGGGCTAAGGAAATTATGGGTTATAGCTTTGGAGGTGATGGGTATGGTTCATGGGTATGCTCATGAGGTCAATCTAGTGTTTATCGTCTCCGTTGCGTCTACGTACCTTTCCTGCAATATTGAATCTCAATATTGATACGTGAGTACTCATAATTTAATTTTTACATACTAATAGTGTATCCCTGACTAGTGCTCGAGAAAATAGGATTATGCATGTTTGTAAATTTGATATTGCCCTTAGATAGGTTATGTTGAATCTTAAAGGTTGTTATACTAGGGATGAAATAAGGTATAAGATATGCATGTCCTTAGAAAGCTATCGAAAAATTATGAACTTTTCCTTTAGATACCAAATGGTTTTGACGGATGGATTAGAAGTTATCGTCAAATAAATTTTTGTATTATTATTAAAAATGATTATTATTATCGTTCTAGTTTTTATCTAAATATTATTATAATTATAATTATCATTATCATTATAATTATTATTATTGTTATTATTATTATTACTACTATTTTTATTATCAATAAAACATATTATCATTAAAAATTGTTATTTTTACTATTGTTATTATCGTTAATGTTATAATTAATATTATTATTATTATTTTTATCATCTAAAGTAGTTATTAATATTATCATCATAATATTTATTATTATTATAATTAAAGACTAATATTAGTAACCCTTAATTATTATAATTACTATTATTATCATTGAAATGAACACGATATAAAAGACGATTTAAGAACTTTTAACAAATTAATTAGGAAATAATGAGTATGAGTATCATGATGATATATAAATATTGTAAGATAATGATTTAGATAAAATTATCGTTCCTATTATTTTTATCATTTCTAGTATTATTAAAAGTATCGTTAGTATAAAAACTATCATTTATTCAAAAATTATCATTTTAATAGAAACGTTATTGTTATTATAAAATATCATTATTATCATCATTTTTAAATAAAAATTATTACTTTAAAGTTAATATTAAAAAGTATCGATATCATAATCAGAATTATCATTTTTTTTTACCATAATATCATTTTTATTAAATATAAATATTGATTTTTATTAATAAAATAATAATAATTATTATTACAAAATAACACGGCTGTTACTTATTATTATTATCAATGCTATTTTATCAAATAAATGTAATACAAATTATATAATTACCTCAATAGAATCTATCACAATATTTTTATGATATTAAATGCACTTTATAAATTTTATTACTTAAGATATATAAAAGTATACTTTAATATAAAATTGTATTTATTAATAAATGAATTATATTATTTACTTTATTCAATCTTTTAAAAAAATATATATATATATATTTTTAAAAATATAAGGCGACGATATTTAAAATTATATATTATTTTTTTTTAAAATTTTGAAAATCATTTTGAGTCAAACTAATTTTTGTCGACCTTAGCATATTAGACTCGAGCATTAGGATTGTGGTACACTATGACTTAATTTAATGTATTAGACAAATATTGACAAATACATAAATGTATATAAATATATTTAGGTTCGTGAATCAAAGGCCAACTTTACACTTGTTCAATGTTGTTATATGTATTTTTACTACAAAATACAGTATGGTGAGTTTCATTTGCCTTTTTACCTTTTATATTTTTGGGCTGAGAATACATGCGCAACTTTTATAAATGTTTTACGAAATAGACACAAGTACGTGAAACTACATTCTATGGTTGAATTATCGAAATCGAATATGCCCCTTTTTATTAAGTCTGGTAATCTAAGAATTAGGGAACAGACACCCTAATTGACGCGAATCCTAAAGATAGATCTATTGGGCCTAACAAACCCCATCCAAAGTACCGGATGCTTTAGTACTTCGAAATTTATATCATGTCCGAAGGAGGATCCCGGAATGATAGGGGATATTCTTATATGTATCTAGTTAATGTCGGTTACCAGGTGTTCACCATATGAATGATTATTTTTGTCTCTATGCATGGGACGTATATTTAAGAGAACTGGAAATGAAATTCTTGTGGTCTATAAAAATGATGAAAATAAATGATTATGATAAACTAATGAACTCACCAACCTTTTGGTTGATACTTGAAAGCATGTTTATTCTCAGGTTTGAAAGAGATCTTCCGCTGTGCATTAGCTGATTTTAAAGATATTACTTGGAGTCATTCATGACATATTTCAAAAGACGTTGCATTCGAGTCGTTGAAGTTCATTAAAGATTATATTTAAGTAGATGACAGATTAGGTCATTTATAGTTTGGATATTATGAAATGGTATGCATGCCTGTCAATTTTCGATGTAAATGAAAGCTTTTCTTTTAAAACGAATGCAATGTTTGTAAAATGTATCATATAGAGGTCAAATACCTCGCGATGTAATCATATGTTATTGTATTCGTCCTTATGGATTGGGACGGGTCATCTCATACATCATATAGAAACTGTTAGTTTCTATATTCTGTAAACTTTCGAGCTTAAAATAGGAATGTTATTGAAGTAATGTTGGGAACTGATGCATGAGTTAGTATAATATAATGACACTTGATCAACGTGATTATATTACAGTAGTTCATGCTGAGTTTCTAATGGAACGTGATGATTCACAGAACATACCGTCATCATGTGCCATTTACACGACTCTTGCATTCTACTCAATCTCTAAACATATTAAGAACATATCTTATTGATAGTTCTATCTTTCCGGATATTCTGGTAATATACCAAATCAAGATCGTGCCATTACGATTACCCTCTTAGAACATTAACTGTGTTCACTCTGAATTGCATACCTACGAATTCCGGACCATTATTCGCTTGACTTGTAGTCGGGAAGAAAAGACAAAAGTATGGAACTCTTGAATATAAAAGAAAATATAAAACTCGACGACAACAACACGTAAATTACAAACCGTGCATATCAATACGTATTGCCACGTAAAGGCACTGGAAAATTAATAACACTATAATCCCAAGATAATAGTAGAAGTAAATAAAATCCTTCGGTGGAAGATGAAAGATAAGAAATGACAGATATGAAAGTTAAGAGTATATCAAGGATCAGGACGGGATGGAGCATATTGATGAATGTTTTAAAGTATGAATTGAGGAAAAAGAATAGAAGGTGTGATATATGGAAATAAGGAAATGAAGGGGTGGTTTTATAGTGAAATATCCGACAAGACAATCGAAACAGATTATTGCATTTAATCAAAGAAGATCCTAATTTCCTTAATCACCGAAGAACCAAATCTTATTACGAAGATTTCCTTTAAATCCCATGAATTCCGGAAATCAATCGTAACTACGTCATTGATTAAAACGATTCTACATTTACTCATTCCACTCTGTTGCGGTAGCTTCACTTATACTCTTCGCGTAATCAAATTGTTTTATCTATATTACTCAATGATGATAAAACTCTATTTATCAACTCATATTTGTCATGAAAACATTCTTATTGTTATCCATGACGACCTCAATCAAATTTCGGGACGAAATTTCTTTTAACGGGCAGGTACTGTGATGACCCGGGAATTTCTGACCAAATTTAAACTTTAATCTTATTATGTTTTCGACACGATAAGCAAAGTCTGTAATGTTGAGTCTCGAAAACTTTGAAATCCATATTCATGTCATCAATGACCTTTTGACTAATTCCGACGATTCACGAACAATTGTGTGTAAATAAAAATAAATATATATATATGAATATAGATATAAGTGTATATATTAATTTGAATTAATATAATATCATTTAACCACTTGAATTAAATATGTAGAGTAATATACAAAATAAGTAAGATGCTATCACAATAAATATATAAATATGCATATGAATTCTGTACACAACTAATGTTGTATGTATATTGTAATATATATATATATATATATATATATATACACATACATATATATATATACTAAATATTTAAAAATGTTATTATATAATATTTAAATATGTGTATATATATACTAAATATTTAAAAATGTTATTATATAATAAAAGTATCACATAATTAATGAAATGTAATATTAATATATTAAATTTAATTACAAGTTTAATTATAAATACTATATTAGTATTAACAATAATATTAGTGTTAGTAATATTATTAAAGTTATAATACTGAAATTCTACCTTTGATTTGTTAATATCATTATTATTATAACTAGTAATAAAGCTAAAATTTTAGTTATTATGATTAATAGTAGTAATATTATTAAATAGTATTACCTTTTTCCTTAAGAATAATTATTATGATTATAACTTATTATTATAGTTATTAGAAAATAATATAAATTATTAGTATCCCTAATAATATTATTATTACCCCTCTTATCATTTTTATCAAACTTATTAAAATTACCATTTTATTATTAATGCTACCATATTATTATTATCTTTATCATTTATATTATTATATTATTAGTATTAATTGATAATATTAATATTATGATAATTAATTATATTATTAATATTATTATCATTATAATTATTAATAATAATATTATTATTATTATTGGTATTTAAATCATTATTAATATAATTATAATTATAAATTATAATTTCATAAAACCATACGTAGGATTTTGGAATCCAAATCTGTTACACTAAGCTTTCAAAACTGTATCAAATTTTGTTTTTCTATCTCAAGATCTACCAATCAAGCTCATTAGGACAAAACCCGTTAGCAATCACAATCATTCTTTTTAAAATAGTTCTTCATCTCCTGCTCACGATCTTGTTTCTGTCTGTAAATATTCGATCTCAATTCACAAAATAACAAGAATGTGTTAAGAGTCATTTTCTATCTTGATTTCTTTTGTACGGCATCACTACTCATGCAATCGACACCACATTAAGACCAACACCATGAACCTCACAAAATCACTTATTTTTTTTTCTTACTCCTTCCCTTTTCTACTTACAACCATGTTACCACCTTCGAACCATAAATAAACCACCAAACTACACGTTTTCATTTTCTATTTCAAATGAAACCACCTTATTTGTTTTCTAACCGAGCTACTTGTGCTACTCAATTCTGGATTTTGTTCAAACAAGGTCACGTGAAATCCAATTGTGTTTACTACTACAATTTCTACTCGTCACCACTTTCGTGGAAACACCACCACTTCCATCACAACCGAGAACCACCATTAAACAACTACCTTTTCTTCACCTTTGTCTTCCTTATGATCACGCTACTCTTTTATTCCTCATGACAACCAAAACCACCATAACCTTCAACGTGTTAGATGTTGCTACTGGAGTGAACATTTTGTTTTCTGGTACCACCGAATACCCCAAGACAAGAACACCCTTTTTCTCGACCCCTTACTCGTTCTTCGATCCTATTACCACCGAAATCATCATCATCAATAAACCTTCGAACACAACCGTATATTTTACCTCTATTTCCTATTAATCGTTTCTGTTTGCAGCTCGAACAAAACTGCTGCAGTTCAATTTTATTTTTTCGATTAGTTACTGAACCAGACTCAAGTTTGTGATTTTTTTTTTCTGTGAATGTACGAAACAAAATGGGATAAGATGAGATTATGGCATGATTTGGCCAAGATATTTATAATATCATATGGTATTCAATCCATATTTAATCTAGTGGAGCTATATTGGCCGGCATTGTGAGTCACAAGGTGGTATTATTTAATTTTTATGGGGTGGTCGCATAGTGCTGCAAGTGGTACCTTTCTCTTTGTTATTTTTGTTATAAACCGAATCCTATGATCCCCACCTCACCCACTAGTAACTTTAAAAGTATATTATATCATTTGTATCTTGTTCATTCGGATAGGAAATGAAAACATGTCCCACTTGCAATATAATTACGGAATATATAACTTTTTAAGAATGAATGTGATTAAATTACAAGTGGGCTGATTAATATGAAGCGTAATTAGATATAGGCTTGAGTAACTGCTGGGACAAATGAATGGGATGGCTTAATTATGGACTAACAAGCTTTGGACCATTAAATGTTAAACGGGCTTGAGAAATTGGTTGAGCTGAGGTGATCCAGTCTCCATGTGGGCCGAAGAATGATGAGGTGATGAGCGAAATGATGATGACGATATGATATCAAGATGAGGTTATACATAGCGTAGAATGATGATGATGAGTCCGTAATATAATGTGTCGAGATGATGAAGAATACACGAAAATAATAATAGTTTAAGTATTATGATGATGGGTTCATGATAATAATGATGACGATTGAAAATAGAAAGAATGAAGGTGGAGTTTATTAAACGGGTTTTATTCTAAGAATAAGAAGGAAACAGAATTAAGGTTAAAAGAATTAGGCTATCTTTCAAAACAAAAAAAACTATGAGGGATGAATGGTTTAGAGGTGTTGGGGTTAAGCGAGAGGTCTTGGGTTCGATTCTCGTTTGGAACATTCTTTTTAGACAAAGCTTTAAGGGTATACACAATTACTTTTAATTATGATTATTATTATTATTATTATTATTATTATTATTATTATTATTATTATTATTATTATTATTATTATTATTATTATTATTATTATTATTATTATTATTATTATTATTATTATTATTATTATTATTAGTAAATCATTAATTCAAAAACTATCGTTTTAACAAATAAATTGTATATAAAAATATACTTATTACACATAGTAAAACTATATTAATATTACATATACATTATATATTGAGCCTATTAACACTGTTTACATTAATATTTACATATAACAAATTTCCGATTTAACGATATGATACTAAATATATAAATATATATATATATATATAAATATATATATATATATATATATATATATATATATATTAGTATAACTATATGCATAGATATTAAAATACAAAATAAATATATATAACCTTTGAAATAACAAATATATTATTAAATTAAATAAGTAATATACATAAACTGGTTTGTTAACATTCCATGTTAATTATATGTGTTAATATATATATATATATATATATATATATATATATATATATATATATATATATATATATATATATATATATATATATATATATATATATATATATATATAAATGATATAGGTTCGTGAATCCGAGGCCAACCCTGCATTGTTCAATATAGTCATATGTATTTTTACTACAAAATACATTAGGTGAGTTTCATTTGATTCCCTTTTTACTCTTTACATTTTTGGGACTGAGAATACATGCGTTTTTATAAATGTTTGACGCAATAGACATAAGTACCTTAACTGCATTCTATGATAGAATTATCTGGGATTGGGTTTGATTATTATGACACGCTTTAGCCCCGGTTTCTGTTAGAGCGTATGTGCTCCCGAGCCGGGTGGATGGTTTATAATTTACGACATTTTGGCACCGGTTGTCCTATATTTTATAAACATGTGTTCAGCCGTGGGGTGTAAAGACCGGCACAGAGGTTCTATATTTTGAAGGCACATGTATTCAGCCGTGGGGTGAAAGACCGGCACAGGTGGTTACTATTATATTTTGAATCCTCACCAGGTGTTCTTCATATAAAAGATATTTTTCGTGCAGTTGGAATGGGACTTCTGCACGTTTTATAATAAATGAAATCTTGTGGTCTATTAAAATGATGAAAATGAAATGATTACTATAAACTGATGAACTCACCAACCTTTTAGTTGACACTTGAAAGCATGTTTATTCTCAGGTTTGAAAGAAATCTTCCGCTGTGCATTAGCTCATTTTAAGGATATTACTTGGAGTCATTCATGACATATTTCAAAAGACGTTGCATTCGAGTCGTGGAAGTTCATTAGAGATTATTATTAAGTAAATGACAAATTAGGTCATTTATAGTTGGATGTTATGAAATGGTATGCATGCCTGTCAACTTTCGATGTAAATGAAAGTTTGTCTTTTAAAACGAATGCAATGTTTGTAAAATGTATCATATAGAGGTCAAATACCTCGCGATGTAATCATATGTAATGTTCTAGTCCATATGGATTTGGTCGGGGCACTACAAAACATCTCATATAGAGGTTAAAACCTCGTAACGAAATCAATTAATATGGAACGTTTTTAATCAATAAGAACGGGACATTTCAGTTGGTATCCGAGCGTTGGTCTTAGAGAACCAGAAAATTTGCATTAGTGTGTCTTATCGAGTTTGTTAAGATGCATTAGTGAGTCTGGACTTCGACCGTGTTTTCTTTAAAAATAATTGCTTAACATTTTTGTTGGAAACTATATATTATTAACATGCATATATTATGTGATATATTAATCTCTTAACATGTTTGATATTGTGTGATAGATGTCTACCTCTAGCACAAATCCCATTGACTCACCTAATAATAACGAAGAGTCGAATATATATTGGACTAATTCACAAGTTCCCGAAGAGGAACCGGAAGAAGAATCAGAACCGGAAGAAGAATCAGAACCGGAAGAGGAGGAACCGGAGGAGGAAATAGAACGGGTGGGGAAATAATAAAACGGTTAAGTAAAAGAAAATCCTCAACCAACCGACCAAGGTTAATTATGGTCAATGGTATTTTCACCAAGGAAGCAAAATATTGGAAGGATTACCAATTCTCCGATGAATCGGATTCCGACGAGAATTCCGATGATGTTATAGAAATTACCCCAACTGAATTTAAAAAAGCAAAAGAAAATAATAAGGGAAAGGGCATAAAAATAGAGAAATCTAATTCCAACCCTGATGAACTTTATATGTATCGTCAACCCCCGAAGTCCTTAAGTTGTAACAATGACCCGGGAACCTCTAAACCACCAGGTTTTTCTAAACCGTTGTGGAAAACGACAGCTAGTATTAGGGGAACATCATATATCCCTAGAAACTTGGCAAAACGAACGAAAACCGAAGAAGAAGAAACGAGCGAGTTGGAATAAGATAGTTGTATTCGTGTGGTTTAATATATGTAATATAGTGTGCTTATGCTTTATGATATATGTAAAAATTGCTTGTATTAATAAGTATTTTTTTTTATGAATCTAACTCTTGTCTATTTTTTTTAAGAGACCTACCCGGAGACATGATTGATGAAATCTTGTCGAGAGTCGGTCAGAATTCTTCGGCACAACTATTTACGGCGAAATCAGTTTGTAAGACATTCGAAGAACGTTCCAAGAATGCCTTGGTTTATAAGAGACTTTCGTTTGAAAGATGGGGGATATCACATTGGGAAACCCATAAGTTACGATGTGTTTACTTTGACGTATATATTGCGGGGAACCCAAATGCCATTTTACGCAACGGGTTAAGAAATTATTTTGACTCAATGTATCCTAATATAGGACTTCATGATTTAGAAAAAGCGGCTAACATGCAATATAAAGAAGCATGCTATGCTTACGGGTTAGTAATGTTCGCTTCTCACCAAAGTGAGAAAAAGAACATCGGGCTACAATTATTAAACAAAACGTTCCCACAAGTGACGGAGTCGGTAATTGGGGTAAGAAATGAGGTTTTTAGGTTATTACGAGACTGTTGGTCATTACGTAACCCTCGTCCCCTTGACGATGTTACAACACGCTGTCTTATCAACGGCCATAACGGTTATGTTCCACAAGACCAAGGATGGGAAGAAGTCCTAGTAAAACCAGAATGCATGACTTGTTTCTGGACGTATGAATTACGTGTCTTTATTGCCTTTGCTGAACGACTAGTGTACTAGCTAGAATTATCTTCACAACTATCTTGTATCAAAGTTATTGTGTGCTATATTTCATGCTTTATGTAAAATAAGCGGTATTGTAATTTTGTAAAATATTGTATAAAAGTTTGAACGCGAAATATTATTATAATCAGTTTTTCATATAGAATTGTAGTAGTTGAATTGTATATTAGCTACTAAGTATGAACTTAACGGGTAGGTACTACCCGAATTTAAACTTATAAAATGCTAATATGAAGAAAAAGCTTTTATAAATGAGTTCATATTATGCTACGAAATACTATTAACTACTCTTAATATTCTGTATGATTAACTTGTTCCATTTGACTATTTTGAAGGAAATGGCACCGACTACTCGACACACCGTGAATATGAATGAAGAGGAATTCCGTACTTTTCTAGCTTCAAACATAGCCGCAGTACAGGCTGCGCTACATACCAACAATAACCTTGGATCTAGCAGTACAGGAAATCGTGTAGGATGCACCTACAAAGAATTCACGGCCTGCAAACCTTTGGAATTTGATGGAACCAAAGGACCGATCGGATTGAAACGGTGGACCGAGAAGGTCGAATCATTGTTTGCCATAAGTAAGTGTACTGAAGAGGACAAAGTGAAGTACGCTACGCATACCTTCACAGGTTTCGCGTTAACATGGTGGAATACCTATCTAGAGCAAGTAGGACAAGATGATGCGTACGCACTATCGTGGTCAGCATTCAAGTAATTGATGAACGAGAAGTACCGTCCCAGAACCGAGGTCAATAAGCTCAAGACAGAACTTAGAGGGTTACGAAACCAAGGATTTGATATTACCACGTACGAAAGACGATTCACAGAATTGTGCCTATTGTGTCCGGGAGCATTCAAAGATGAGGAAGAGAAGATCGACGCGTTTGTGAAAGGATTACCGGAAAGAATCCAAGAAGATGTAAGTTCACACGAGCCCGCCTCCATACAACAGGCATGTAGAATGGCTCACAAACTAGTGAACCAGATTGAGGAAAGAATTAAAGAACAGATATCTGAAGAGGCCAATGTGAAGCAAGTCAAAAGAAAGTGGGAGGAAAACGGTGATAAGAATCACCAATACAACAACAACAACAATTATAACAATAATCGCAACAATTATCCCAACAATCGCAACATCAATCGCAACTACAACAAACGGCCCAACAACAACAACAATAACAACAACAACAGCAACTACAACAATCATTCCAATAACAATAACAACCGCAACAACAACAACAACAACAATCAGAAGCAGCTATGCCAAAGGTGTGAAAAGTATCACTCGGGGTTCTGCACCAAATTTTGCAACAAGTGTAAAAGAAATGGTCATAGCGCGGCAAAGTGTGAGGTCTACAGACCAGGGGTTAACAGAACGAAAGGAACAAATGGTGTCGGAATGAGTAATGGCGGAGCAAGTAGTGTCGGAGCAAGTTATGCCAATGTAGTTTGTTATAAATGTGGAAAACCGAGCCACATTATTAGAAATTGCCCGAACCAGGAGAACACAAATGGACAAGGCCGCGGAAGAGTTTTCAATATTAATGCGGCAGAGGCACAGGAAGACCCGGAGCTTGTTACGGGTACGTTTCTTATTGACAATAAATCTGCTTACGTTTTATTTGATTCGGGTGCGGATGGAAGTTATATGAGTAGAGATTTTTATGCTAAATTAAGTTGTCCATTGACGCCGTTGGATAGTAAATTTTTACTCGAATTAGCAAACGGTAAATTAATTTCAGCAGATAATATATGCCGAAATCGAGAAATTAAACTGGGTAGCGAAATATTTAAGATTGATTTGATACCAGTAGAGTTAGGGAGTTTTGATGTAATAGTTGGCATGGACTGGCTGAAGAAGGTGAAAGCAGAGATCGTATGTTATAAAAATGCAAATCGCATTGTACGAGAAGAAGGAGAACCCTTAATGGTGTACGGAGAAAAGGGCAACATGAAGCTACATCTTATTAGTAATTTGAAGGCACAAAAACTAATAAGAAAAGGTTGCTATGCTGTTCTAGCACACGTCGAGAAAGTACAAACTGAAGAAAAGAGCATCAATGATGTTCCCGTCGCAAAAGAATTTTCCGATGTATTTTCGAAAGAATTACCGGGACTACCTCCACATCGATCTGTTGAATTTCAAATAGATCTTGTACCAGGAGCTGCACCAATAGCTCGTGCTCCTTATAGACTCGCACCCAGCGAGATGAAAGAACTGCAAAACCAACTGCAAGAACTATTAGAACGTGGTTTCATTCGACCAAGCACATCACCATGGGGAGCTCCTGTTTTGTTTGCCAAGAAGAAGGATGGTACATTTAGGTTGTGTATTGACTACAGAGAGTTGAACAAACTTACCAGCAACAACCGTTATCCACTGTCGAGAATTGACGACTTATTTGATCAACTACAAGGCTCGTTGGTTTATTCGAAGATCGATTTACGTTCTGGATATCATCAAATGCGAGTAAAGGAGGATGGTATTCCAAAAACTGCTTTTAGGACGCGTTATGGTCATTACGAGTTTATGGTTATGCCGTTTGGATTGACTAACGCACCAGCTGTATTCATGGACCTTATGAACTGAGTGTGTGGGCCATATCTTGACAAGTTTGTCATTGTTTTCATCGATGACATACTTATTTACTCAAAGAATGATCAAGAGCACGAAGAACATTTGAGAAAAGTGCTAGAAGTATTGAGGAAAGAAAAACTGTACGCTAAGTTTTCAAAGTGTGCATTTTGGTTGGAAGAAGTTCAATTCCTCGGTCACATAGTGAACAAAGAAGGTATCCAGGTGGACCCGGCTGTAGTGACCCGAACTTTTCCATGTTTATATATATTAATTGAGATTGATATTTACATGATTAAATGTTTCCAACATGTTAAGCAATCAAACTTGTTAAGACTTGATTAATTGAAATATGTTTCATATAGACAATTGACCACCCAAGTTGACCGGTGATTCACGAACGTTAAAACTTGTAAAAACTATATGATGACATATATATGGATATATATATAGTTAACATGATACTATGATAAGTAAACATATCATTAAGTATATTAACAATGAACTACATATGTAAAAACAAGACTACTAACTTAATAATTTTTAAACGAGACATATATGTAACGATTATCGTTGTAAAGACATTTAATGTATATATATCATATTAAGAGATATTCATACATGATAATATCATGATAATATAATAATTTAAAATCTCATTTGATATTATAAACATTGGGTTAACAACATTTAACAAGATCGTTAACCTAAAGGTTTCAAAACAACACTTACATGTAACGACTAACGATGACTTAACGACTCAGTTAAAATGTATATACATGTAGTGTTTTAATATGTATTTATACACTTTTGAAAGACTTCAATACACTTATCAAAATACTTCTACTTAACAAAAATGCTTACAATTACATCCTCGTTCAGTTTCATCAACAATTCTACTCGTATGCACCCGTATTCGTACTCGTACAATACACAGCTTTTAGATGTATGTACTATTGGTATATACACTCCAATGATCAGCTCTTAGCAGCCCATGTGAGTCACCTAACATATGTGGGAACCATCATTTGGCAACTAGCATGAAATATCTCATAAAATTACAAAAATATGAGTAATCATTCATGACTTATTTACATGAAAACAAAATTACATATCTTTTATATCTAATCCATACACCAACGACCAAAAACACCAACAAACACTTTCATTCTTCAATTTTATTCATCTAATTGATCTCTCTCAAGTTCTATCTTCAAGTTCTAAGTGTTCTTCATAAATTCTACAAGTTCTAGTTACATAAAATCAAGAATACTTTCAAGTTTGCTAGCTCACTTCCAATCTTGTAAGGTGATCATCCAACCTCAAGAAATCTTTGTTTCTTACAGTAGGTTATCATTCTAATACAAGGTAATAATCATATTCAAACTTTGGTTCAATTTCTATAACAATAACAATCTTATTTCAAGTGATGATCTTACTTGAACTTGTTTTCGTATCATGATTCTGCTTCAAGAACTTCGAGCCATCCAAGGATCCGTTGAAGCTAGATCCATTTTTCTCTTTTCCAGTAGATTTATCCAAGGAACTTAAGGTAGTAATGATGTTCATAACATCATTCGATTCATACATATAAAGCTATCTTATTCGAAGGTTTAAACTTGTAATCACTAGAACATAGTTTAGTTAATTCTAAACTTGTTCGCAAACAAAAGTTAATCCTTCTAACTTGACTTTTAAAATCAACTAAACACATGTTCTATATCTATATGATATGCTAACTTAATGATTTAAAACCTGGAAACACGAAAAACACCGTAAAACCGGATTTACGCCGTCGTAGTAACACCGCGGGCTGTTTTGGGTTAGTTAATTAAAAACTATGATAAACTTTGATTTAAAAGTTGTTATTCTGAGAAAATGATTTTTATTATGAACATGAAACTATATCCAAAAATCATGGTTAAATTCAAAGTGGAAGTATGTTTTCTAAAATGGTCATCTAGACGTCGTTCTTTCGACTGAAAATGACTACCTTTACAAAAATGACTTGTAACTTATTTTTCCGACTATAAACCTATACTTTTTCTGTTTAGATTCATAAAATAGAGTTCAATATGAAACCATAGCAATTTGATTCACTCAAAACGGATTTAAAATGAAGAAGTTATGGGTAAAACAAGATTGGATAATTTTTCTCATTTTAGCTACGTGAAAATTGGTAACAAATCTATTCCAACCATAACTTAATCAACTTGTATTGTACATTATGTAATCTTGAGATACCATAGACATGTATACAATGTTTCGACCTATCATATCGACACATCTATATATATTTCGGAACAACCATAGACACTCTATATGTGAATGTTGGAGTTAGCTATACAGGGTTGAGGTTGATTCCAAAATATATATAGTTTGAGTTGTGATCAATACTAAGATACGTATACACTGGGTCGTGGATTGATTCAAGATAATATTTATTGATTTATTTCTGTACATCTAACTGTGGACAACTAGTTGTAGGTTACTAACGAGGACAGCTGACTTAATAAACTTAAAACATCAAAATATATTAAAAGTGTTGTAAATATATTTTGAACATACTTTGATATATATGTATATATTGTTATAGGTTCGTGAATCAACCAGTGGCCAAGTCTTACTTCCTGACGAAGTAAAAATCTGTGAAAGTGAGTTATAGTCCCACTTTTAAAATCTAATATTTTGGGATGAGAATACATGCAGGTTTTATAAATGATTTACAAAATAGACACAAGTACGTGAAACTACATTCTATGGTTGAATTATCAAAATCGAATATGCCCCTTTTTATTAAGTCTGGTAATCTAAGAATTAGGGAACAGACACCCTAATTGACGCGAATCCTAAAGATAGATCTATTGGGCCTAACAAACCCCATTCAAAGTACCGGATGCTTTAGTACTTCGAAATTTATATCATATCCGAAGGGTGTCCCGAAATGATGGGGATATTCTTATATATGCATCTTGTTAATGTCGGTTACTAGGTGTTCACCATATGAATGATTTTTATCTCTATGTATGGGATGTGTATTGAAATATGAAATCTTGTGGTCTATTATTATGATTTGATATATATAGGTTAAACCTATAACTCACCAACATTTTTGTTGACGTTTTAAGCATGTTTATTCTCAGGTGATTATTAAGAGCTTCCGCTGTCGCATACTTAAATAAGGACGAGATTTGGAGTCCATGCTTGTATGCTATTGTGTAAAAACTGCATTCAAGAAACTTATTTTGTTGTAACATATTTGTATTGTAAACCATTATGTAATGGTCGTGTGTAAACAGGATATTTTAGATTATCATTATTTGATAATCTACGTAAAGCTTTTTAAACCTTTATTGATGAAATAAAGGTTATGGTTTGTTTTAAAATGAATGCAGTCTTTGAAAAACGTCTCATATAGAGGTCAAAACCTCGCAACAAAATCAATTAATATGGAACGTTTTTAATCAATAAGAACGGGACATTTCAGTTGGTATCCGAGAGTTGGTCTTAGAGAACCAGAATTTTACATTAGTGTGTCTTATCGAGTTTGTTAGGATGCATTAGTGAGTCTGGACTTCGACCGTGTTTACTTGAAAAATGATTGCTTAACAAATTTTGTTGGAAACTATATATTTTTAACATGTGAATATTATGTGATATATTAATCTCTTAACGCGTTTGATATTATGTGATAGATGTCTACCTCTAGAACAAGTCCCATTGACTCACCTAATAATAATGAAGAGTCAAATGTAAATTGGAATGATTCGTGGACTGATTCACAAGTTCCCGAAGAGGAACCGGAAGAAGAGTCGGAACCAGAAGAAGAATCAGAACCGGAAGAAGAATCAGAACCGGATGAAGAAATAGAACCGGTGGGGGAAATAATAAAACGGTTAAGTAAAAGAAAATCCTCAACCAACCGACCAAGGTTAATTATGGTCAATGGTGTTTCCGCTAAGGAAGCAAAATATTGGGAGGATTACCAATTCTCCGATGAATCGGATTCTGACGAGAATTCCGATGATGTTATAGAAATTACCCCAACTGAATTTAAAAAGGCAAAAGAAAATAATAAGGGAAAGGGCATAAAAATAGAGAAATCTAATTCCAACCCCGATGAACTTTATATGTATCGTCAACCCCCGAAGTCCTTAAGTTGTAACAATGACCCGAGAACCTCTAAACCACCCGGTTTTTCTAAACCAATGTGGAAAATTACGGCTCGTATTAGGGGAACATCATATATCCCTAGAAACTTTGCAAAACGAACCAAAACCGAAGAAGAAGAAGAAACAAGCGAGTCGGAATAAGATAGTTGTATTCGTGTGGTGTAATATATGTAATATAGTGTGCTTATGCTTTATGATATATGTAAAAATTGCTTGTATTAATAAGTATTTTTTTTTATGAATCTAACTCTTGTCTATTTTACAGTATAAAAACACAAAATGGATAGACAACCCAATATTTTAAGAGACCTACCCGGAGACATGATTGATGAAATCTTGTCTAGAGTCGGTCAGAATTCATCGGCACAACTATTTAAGGCAAGATCAGTTTGTAAGACATTCGAAGAACGTTCCAAGAATGCCTTGGTTTATAAAAGGCTTTCGTTCGAAAGATGGGGGATATCACATTGGGAAATCCATAAGTTACGATGTGTTTACTTTGACGCATATATTGCGGGGAACCCAAATGCTATTTTACGCAATGGGTTAAGAAATTATTTTGACTCAATATATCCGAATATTGGACTTCGTGATTTAGAAAAAGCGGCTAACATGCAACATAAAGAAGCATGTTATGCTTACGGATTAGTAATGTTCGCTTCTCACCAAAGTGAGAACAAGAACATCGGGCTACAACTATTAAACAAAACGTTCCCACAAGTGACGGAGTCGGTAATTGGGGTAAGAAATGAGGTTTTTAGATTGTTACGGGACTTTTGGACATTACGTAACCCTCGTCCCTTTGACGACGTTACAACACGCTGTCTTATCAACGGCCATAACGGTTATGTTCCACAAGACCAAGGATGGGAAGTAATCCTAGTAAAACCAGAATGCATGACTTGTTTCTGGACGTATGAATTACGTGTCTTTATTGCCTTTGCTGAACGACTTGTGTACTAGCTAGAATTATCTTCACAACCATCTTGTATCAAATTTATTGTGTGCTATATTTCATGCTATATGTAAAATAAGCGGTATTGTAAGTTTGTAAAATATTGTGTAAAAGTTTGAACGCGAAATATTATTATAATCAGTTTTTCATATAGAATTGTAGTAGTTGAATTGTATATTAGCTACTGAGTATGAACTTAACGGGTAGGTACTACCCGAATTTAAACTTATAAAACGCTAATATGAAGAAAAAGCTTTTATAAATGAGTTCATATTATGCTACGAAATACTATTAACTACTCTTAATATTCTGTATGATTAACTTGTTCCATTTGACTATTTTGAAGGAAATGGCACCGACTACTCGACACACCGTGAATATGAATGAAGAGGAATTCCGTACTTTTCTAGCTTCAAACATAGCCGCAGTACAGGCTGCGCTACATACCAACAATAACCTTGGATCTAGCAGTACAGGAAATCGTGTAGGATGCACCTACAAAGAATTCACTGCCTACAAACCTTTGGAATTTGATGGAACCGAAGGACCGATCGGATTGAAACGGTGGAACGAGAAGGTCGAATCGGTGTTTTCCATAAGTAAGTGTACTGAAGAGGACAAAGTGAAGTACGCTACGCATACCTTCACAGGTTCTGCGTTAACATGGTGGAATACCTATCTAGAGCAAGTGGGACAAGACGATGCGTACGCACTACCGTGGTCAGCATTCAAGCACTTGATGAACGAGAAGTACCGTCCCAGAACCGAGGTCAATAAGCTCAAGACAGAACTTAGAGGGTTACGAACCCAAGGATTTGATATTACCACGTACGAAAGACGATTCACAGAATTGTGCCTATTGTGTCCGAGAGCATTCGAAGATGAGGAAGAGAAGATCGACGCATTTGTGAAAGGATTACCGGAAAGAATCCAAGAAGATAAAAGTTCACACGAGCCCGCCTCCATACAACAGGCATGTAGAATGGCTCACAAACTAGTGAACCAAATTGAAGAAAGAATTAAAGAACAGACTGCTGAAGAGACCAATGTGAAGCAAGTCAAAAGAAAGTGGGAGGAAAACGGTGATAAGAATCACCAATACAACAACAACAGCAATTACAACAATAATCGCAACACTTATCCCAGCAATCGCAACATCAATCGCAACTACAACAAACGGCCCAACAACAACAACAACAACAACAACAGCAACTACAACAATCATCCCAACAACAATAATAACCGCAACAACAACAACAATCAGAAGTAGCTATGCCAAAGGTGTGAAAAGTATCACTCGGGGTTCTGCACCAAATTTTGCAACAAGTGTAAAAGAAATGGTCATAGCGCGGCGAAGTGTGAGGTCTACGGACTAGGGGTTAATAGAACGAAAGGAACAAATGGTGTCGGAATGAGTAATGGCGGAGCAAGTAGTGTCGGAGCAAGTTATGCCAATGTAGTTTGTTATAAATGTGGAAAACCGGGCCACATTATTAGAAATTGCCCGAACCAGGAGAACACGAATGGACAAGGCCGCGAAAGAGTTTTCAATATTAATGCGGCAGAGGCACAGGAAGACCCAGAGCTTATTACGGGTACGTTTCTTATTGACAATAAATCTGCTTACGTTTTATTTGATTCGGGTGCGGATAGAAGCTATATGAGTAGAGATTTTTGTGCTAAATTAAGTTATCCATTGACGCCTTTGGATAGTAAATTTGTACTCGAATTAGCAAATGGTAAATTAATTTCAGCAGATAATATATGTCGGAATCGAGAAATTAAACTGGTTAGCGAAACATTTAAGATTGACTTGATACCAGTAGAGTTAGGGAGTTTTGATGTGATAATCGGTATGGACTGGTTGAAAGAAGTGAAAGCAGAGATCGTTTTTTACAAAAATGCAATTCGCATTATACGAGAAAAAGGAAAACCCTTAATGGTGTACGGAGAAAAGGGCAACACGAAGCTACATCTTATTAGTAATTTGAAGGCACAAAAACTAAGAAGAAAAGGTTGCTATGCTGTTCTAGCACACGTCGAGAAAGTACAAACTGAAGAAAAGAGCATCAATGATGTTCCCATTGTAAAAGAATTTCCCGATGTATTTCCGAAAGAATTACCGGGATTACCCCCACATCGATCCGTTGAATTTCAAATAGATCTCGTACCAGGAGCTGTACCAATAGCTCGTGCTCCTTACAGACTCGTACCCAGTGAGATGAAAGAACTGCAAAGCCAATTACAAGAACTTTTAGAGCGTGGTTTCATTCGACCAAGCACATCACCGTGGGGAGCTCCTGTTTTGTTTGTTAAGAAGAAAGATGGTACATTCAGGTTGTGTATCGACTACCGAGAGTTGAACAAACTTACCATCAAGAACCGCTACCAACTACCGAGAATCGACGACTTATTTGATCAACTACAAGGCTCGTCTGTTTATTCAAAGATTGACTTACGTTCCGGGTATCATCAAATGCGGGTGAAAGAAGATGATATTCCAAAGACTGCTTTCAGAACACGTTACGGTCATTACTAGTTTATGGTCATGCCGTTTAGTTTAACTAATGCACCAGCTGTGTTCATGGACCTTATGAACCGAGTGTGTGGACCATACCTTGACAAGTTTGTCATTGTTTTCATTGATGACATACTTATTTACTCAAAGAATGACCAAGAACACGGTGAACATTTGAGAAAGGTGTTAGAAGTATTGAGGAAGGAAGAATTGTACGCTAAGTTTTCAAAGTGTGCATTTTGGTTGGAAGAAGTTCAATTCCTCGGTCACATAGTGAACAAAGAAGGTATTAAGGTGGATCCGGCAAAGATAGAAACTGTTGAAAAGTGGGAAACCCCGAAAACTCCGAAACACATATGCCAGTTTTTAGGACTAGCTGGTTACTACAGAAGGTTCATCCAAGACTTTTCCAGAATAGCAAAACCCTTGACTGCATTAACGCATAAAGGGAAGAAATTTGAATGGAATGATGAACAAGAGAAAACGTTTCAGTTATTGAAGAAAAAGCTAACTACGGCACCTATATTGTCATTGCCTGAAGGGAATGATGATTTTGTGATTTATTGTGACGCATCAAAGCAAGGTCTCGGTTGTATATTAATGCAACGAACGAAGGTGATTGCTTATGCGTCTAGACAATTGAAGATTCACGAACAAAATTATACGACGCATGATTTGGAATTAGGCGCGGTTGTTTTTGCATTAAAGACTTGGAGGCACTACTTATATGGGGTCAAAAGTATTATATATACCGACCACAAAAGTCTTCAACACATATTTAATCAGAAACAACTGAATATGAGGCAGCGTAGGTGGATTGAATTACTGAATGATTATGACTTTGAGATTCGTTACCAAATGGGGAAGGCAAATGTGGTAGCCGATGCCTTGAGCAGGAAGGACAGAGAACCCATTCGAGTAAAATCTATGAATATAATGATTCATAATAACCTTACTACGCAAATAAAGGAGGCGCAACAAGGAGTTTTAAAAGAGGAAAATTTAAAGGATGAAATACCCAAAGGATCGGAGAAGCATCTTAATATTCGGGAAGACGGAACCCGGTATAGGGCTGAAAGGATTTGGGTACCAAAATTTGGAGATATGAGAGAAATGGTACTTAGAGAAGCTCATAAAACTAGATACTCAATACATCCTGGAACGGGGACGATGTACAAGGATCTCAAGAAACATTTTTGGTGGCCGGGTATGAAAGCCGATGTTGCTAAATACGTAGGAGAATGTTTGACGTGTTCTAAGGTCAAAGCTGAGCATCAGAAACCATCAGGTCTACTTCAACAACCCGAAATCCCAGAATGGAAATGGGAAAATATTACCATGGATTTCATCACTAAATTGCCAAGGACTGCAAGTGGTTTTGATACTATTTGGGTAATAGTTGATCGTCTCACCAAATCAGCACACTTCCTGCCAATAAGAGAAGATGACAAGATGGAGAAGTTAGCACGACTATATTTGAAGGAAGTCGTCTCCAGACATGGAATATCAATCTCTATTATCTCTGATAGGGATGGCAAATTTATTTCAAGATTCTGGCAGACATTACAGCAAGCATTAGGAACTCGTCTAGACATGAGTACTGCCTATCATCCACAAACTGATGGGCAAAGCGAAAGGACGATACAAACGCTTGAAGACATGCTACGAGCATGTGTTATTGATTTCGGAAACAGTTGGGATCGACATCTACCGTTAGCAGAATTTTCCTACAACAACAGCTACCATTCAAGCATTGAGATGGTGCCATTTGAAGCACTTTATGGTAGAAAGTGCAGGTCTCCGATTTGTTGGAGTGAAGTGGGGGATAGACAGATTACAGGTCCGGAGATTATACAAGAAACTACCGAGAAGATCATCCAAATTCAACAACGGTTGAAAACCGCCCAAAGTCGACAAAAGAGCTACGCTGACATTAAAAGAAAAGATATAGAATTTGAAATTGGAGAGATGGTCATGCTTAAAGTTGCACCTTGGAAAGTCGTTGTTCGATTTGGTAAACGAGGGAAATTAAATCCAAGGTATATTGGACCATTCAAGATTATTAATCGTGTCGGACCAGTAGCTTACCGACTTGAGTTACCTCAATAACTCGTGGCTGTACATAACACTTTCCACGTCTAGAATTTGAAGAAATGTTTTGCTAAAGAAGATCTCACTATTCCGTTAGATGAAATCCAAATCAACGAAAAACTCCAATTCATCGAAGAACCCGTCGAAATAATGGATCGTGAGGTTAAAAGACTTAAGCAAAACAAGATACCAATTGTTAAGGTTCGATGGAATGCTCGTAGAGGACCCGAGTTCACCTGGGAGCGTGAAGATCAGATGAAGAAGAAATACCCGCATCTATTTCCAGAAGATTCGTCAACACCTTCAACAGCTTAAAATTTCGGGACGAAATTTATTTAACGGGTAGGTACTGTAGTGACCCGAACTTTTCCATGTTTATATATATTAATTGAGATTGATATTTACATGATTAAATGTTTCCAACATGTTAAGCAATCAAACTTGTTAAGACTTGATTAATTGAAATATGTTTCATATAGACAATTGACCACCCAAGTTGACCGGTGATTCACGAACGTTAAAACTTGTAAAAACTATAAGATGACATATATATGGATATATATATAGTTAACATGATACTATGATAAGTAAACATATCATTAAGTATATTAACAATGAACTACATATGTAAAAACAAGACTACTAACTTAATAATTTTTAAACGAGACATATATGTAACGATTATCGTTGTAAAGACATTTAATGTATATATATCATATTAAGAGATATTCGTACATGATAATATCATGATAATATAATAATTTAAAATCTCATTTGATATTATAAACATTGGGTTAACAACATTTAACAAGATCGTTAACCTAAAGGTTTCAAAACAACACTTACATGTAACGACTAACGATGACTTAACGACTCAGTTAAAATGTATATACATGTAGTGTTTTAATATGTATTTATACACTTTTGAAAGACTTCAATACACTAAATTATGTGATTAACTTGTACCGAAACACGGGTCTTCTTTGGGGTTTGCCTTCTCGGTGACCTTTTGCTTCTTGGCCTTGTTGATGGTTGGGGTAACCATCTTCCCCTTCCCTTTGCCTTGATAGGCGGGTCCTTTTCTCTTAGCCACCTTTGGCTTAGAGGTGTTACCTTTGGACCCACCTTGATCGATTGCTAACACGGGTAAAGCCCTTTTACCCATGCTAGTTTCCGCCGTTCTAAGCATACCGTGAAGCTCACCTATGCTCTTATCCATCCCATTCATATTGTAATTAATTACAAATTGATCAAACCTTTTTGATAGGGAATTAAGGATAAGATCGGTGGCTAACTCATTTGATATGTTTAGGTTAAGACGGTTAGCACGATCAATAAGGCTCTTCATTTTGAGGACATAAGAGGAGACGGATTGGGTGTCATCCATACGACATGCATGTAGCGCTCGAACCGTTTCGAAGCGCTCGACACGTGCTTGTTGAAGGAACATCTCCTTCAATTGCGTAATCATGTCATATGCACTATGATGTTCGAAATCCTTTTGGAGTTCGGGTATCATAGTCCCAAGCATTAGACAAGCGACTTGCACCGAATCGGCGCAATACTTGTCATAATAAGCCATGCCCTCTATATCTTCCTCATCCGGTTGGTCGGGAATAGGGTCCTCCAACACATACGCTTTGTCCTCAAGTTTGAGGACAATCCTAAGATTACGGAACCAATCCATAAAGTTCGTATGGTTGAGTTTGTCTTTCTCGAGGAGAGACCTTAATGATAGGTTGTTTAGGTTAAGTGGTGCATTTTGCATGTTGTTGTTATTTGCGGCCATCTACAAAATTTAACAAAGTTCATTTTAGTATCGATTTTAAATTTAATAAACAACACCTTTTATAAATAATTGTTTTATTAAATATTAGAATCCAACGGTAAATCAAATTTCGGTTAGGTGACCTTTATCCCGTTATTTGATTTAGCTAGGTAGTCATTTATATGAAAATTGCAATCCTTTTGTAACTTCTAAATTATGGGATCATGCAATCCTTTTGCATGGCATATTTATCCCATCAACGCCTATTTGTTCCTCATGCTTCGGTGACCCTAAGTTCATGATTTCCAAATCAAGTCGTCCTACTTGTGTAAACTTGTAAAATTAACATACAAGTGGTTAGGTGACCTTATCCCACAAGCATGCGAATTTTAACTTAACCATATTAGTTAGTTCATAATGGTTAGGTGACCTTTATTCCATTATGAGTTCACTACTATGTTCAAGTGTTCCTACAAAAGGATGGCGTTTAACTTGTTTGCCTAGTTTTAGTTAAGGGATTTTAAGTTTTCATAAATTCTAGTTTAAGAAAACATTTGCCATACACCAACATGCATTTGGTGTATAGTTCATTATGAAAAGCCAATTTCATGTCTATAAACCATTTTATATATATGATCCTAATCATGATCTTAATAACCGTTTATTAATGTCCTTTTAGCCATTTTTAATTCAACCAATTAAATTGTCGTTTTGCATGTCGTTAATTAATGTATAATTTAACCAATTAAATTTCCATTTTGCTTGTTGTTAACTTGTGTGATTAACTTGCAGCATACAAACATACAATCCACAATCATACAATAAACAACCATGCATGCAAAACAAATATGTTCACAATCAAGCCATTTTGGTAGACATTTGTTTAGCCGAAAACAAATACCACCGGATAAGGGGTAATTACACAAAGTAGGAGATTTCAAATCTCCCACTCAACCTTGCATCCAAATGCTTCTTCATGTGTTCTTCAAGTCTTCATCATTCTTCATCATTTTACAAAATATATCCTAATACATTTTGTCTAAAAAATGAAATTACAACCTAATCTATTTTACATACCAAATATAAAATAAATTACATAACCAAATGAATTATTACATGCCAAATGAATAAATATTATTACAAACCAATTGAATAAATATCAATCAACCGTGCATGCAACCAAACACAAGGTCAAGGCTTAGATTGTGAACTTTAACTACATAAGAGATAGGCAATACAGAATCACAAGTGATTGGCAGTACAGAATCACAAGTGATCGGCAGTACAGAATCACAAGTGATTGGCAGTACAGAATCACAAGTGATTGGAAGTACAGAATCACAAGTGATTGGAAACACGGAATCACAAGTGATCTGCAAACACAGAATCACAAGTGATCTGCAACACAGAATCACAAGTGATTGGCAATACAGAATCACAAGTGATTTTGGCCAAAATGACAAAACACCCAAAACCGAAAATTTTACATTCTACTTCATGCATGTTCATAGAATGCAAAATTATAGTGGGTTTAATAACCATCTCGAAGCATATTTCAACAACTTCGGCTCTAGATACCATTGTTGGGATTTAACAAGTTTCATAATACTTAAAACCTTTTAAGAATCAAATAAAAGCGGAAGCATGTTCATATTATCATTTAAAACTTGTTAATCTTTAACCAATTAAAGTTAAATCCCAATTAGGATCAAGTTGTGATATATACTTACAAACTACAAGCAAGTAAAGAGATTATACCTACTCCAAGCTTGCTAGTAAATGATGAAGATGATGAAGATGAATGGAGCTCCAAAATGTATGAAACCTCAAGTTGTAATACCCCAAGCTTATCACCAACACCTTGTACTTTGGTTAGGATTTGTTGACACTTGAATTAAGCTTCCAAAAACTAAACCATGAACCTCTTATCCCTCATAAAAGCCCACGGCCTACTGCAGCAGAAAAGGAACTTGTGCAGTTTTTTTTGGAGTGTATTTGATGTGTTTTTGCATGTATGTTCAAGTGTTTAAGTCTCCAAGAGGTCTTGGTACTTATCACATGGAATCTTTGAAAGTAACACTTAAAATCTAGTAAAATAATAGCATGCTTGTGAAACTCCCATGCCACTTCCAAATATGTATTATAAAATAAGTTTTATAAAAGAGTTAATTTTTTATAAAACTATTTTATAAACTTCCATATTTATTTATGTACATTTTATTATATAAAACCCATTTATATAAAATGTAACATAAATTTATTAATTATTTAACCTATAAATAATTAAATCCAAATTATATAAATTATTCCATAATTTATATATATGCACATCAAATAATATTTCAGAAAACCGTTTTTCTTAAAGTTCAAGTGTCGCGTATTTATTTAACAATCCAACCGTTAAAATAAATACATATAAAGTGTTGGTAAGCTTGTTATTGGGTATGACCCGACTTGGATCATAACACATTAGCCACATTAATTTAATATGTCTCTCGGGCATACGAAGAACCTTCAATCTCCCACTTGCACGAGAAACATAAGAAATTAATGCAAGTGATGGATACCACCTAACGACCGTCCATCACCCCCAATATGTTATGACTTTGTGCCATTCAATAACATCATTCCTTTCGAGTTCCCATCTCAAATATGAATAGGTGAATCTTTTCATTACATCCTTTTGTCCTAGATGTCATGTTAAATCCAAGAGACACAGAGTGATCACTCTCCTTTAGATTTAACTTTATCAGGCCTTAGACATCTGACTCTCAACGAATAAGAGGGACAAATTCCATCTTGACTACATATGTCCTAGACACTACACCTTGTACCATACCTAAAGCCTCCCTTATGAGCTACCTTCTCAGAATAGCGAAGGAAAGAATCAAGGTACGATATTCAGTGAATATCTGAACCCAATATGTATCTCAGGTCAGAGGATACAATGATATTCTCCTTTACTCAAGATTACATGTGATCAACTACAAAAGCTCCATACAGTAAATCTTGAGAGCGGGTCTTCCAATATTTGTGTCCTACAAATATCTATGAACCTTGGTTGCAACCTTGCCCCACATTCACCATATGAATGTTAACCAATCCAAGTTCATAATAGTCTAGACCTCACACTTGTTCCCACAAATGTGATCAACTACGGAATTTAGAATAATAGTTTATTCATGGATAAAATATGCAAAATTGGAACATGACTCATAATTAAATTAATACCATAATTATATTAATGAGTTTGAACTAATTCGTTCCGTTACAATACATAAAATAGATCATTTCCAATCACTAGAATATCGAAGCCCTAATGCACAAACATGTCCCTCATGTTTTGGCCCATGTAAAAGCTTCGTGAGTGGATCCGCAACATTATGATCTGTGTGAACTTTGTGAATACATATCTTTCCCTTTTCAACCTCATCCCTGATGTAGTTGAATCTCCGCTCAATGTGACGAGTCTTTTGATGAGCACGAGGTTCCTTGATTTGAGCAATCGCACCCTCGTTGTCACAAAAGATCTCAAGAGGGTCCTGAATGGAAGGGACCACTCCTAAGTCGTCGATGAATTTCTTCATCCATGCAGCTTCCTGAGCTGCCAGTGAGGCGGCAATGTACTCCGACTCTGTAGTGGATAACGCAACAACATCCTGTTTTGAACTCTTCCAAGAGACTGCACCACCATTTAACATGAAGACATAACCGGATTGTGATCGAGAGTCATCTCGATCAGTTTGGAAACTCGCGTCCACGTAACCTTTTACGGCGAGTTCCTCCTCACCAGACCCATATATTATAAACATATCCTTAGTTCTCCTAAGGTATTTCAATATACTTTTAACAGCAATCCAATGACTGTTTCCTGGGTTATTCTGGTATCTACTTGTCAAGCTTAGAGCGCATGACACATCCGGTCTAGTACATATCATCGCATACATGATAGACCCAATAGCAGATGCGTATGGGACTTTCTTCATTCTCTCTTGTTCATCTTTCGTGGTAGGACACTGAGATGAACTGAGAACGGTTCCTCTTTGAATAGGTACCAAACCTTTCTTAGAGTTTTCCATCTTGAACCTTTTCAAGATTTTATCAATGTATGTACTTTGACTTAAACCTATCAATCTCTTGGATCTATTCCTATAGATCCCTATCCCCAATATGTATTGTGCGTCTCCAAGATCCTTAATGGAGAAGCAACTCTTTAGCCAAGTTTTAACTCCTTGCATTGTGGTAATATCATTCCCAAATAATAATATATCATCCACATATAGCACAAGGAACATTATAGAGCTCCCACTAGCCTTCTTGTATACACAAGCTTCATCACCATTTTTAATGAAGCCAAATTTCTTTGCCTCTTCATTAAAACGATGATTCCACATTCTAGATGCTTGTTTCAATCCGTAGATTGATTTCTTTAACTTGCATACCTTTTTAGGATTTTTCGGATCAACAAAACCTTCGGGCTGTACCATATAGACATCTTCCTCAAGATATCCATTTAGGAAAGCGGTTTTGACATCCATTTGCCATATTTCATAGTCATAGTGAGCAGCAATGGCAAATAATATCCTAATAGACTTTAGCATTGCCACTGGCGAGAAAGTTTCATCATAGTCAACCCCTTGAGTTTGAGTGAAACCTTTTGCTACAAGTCTAGCTTTGTATGTATCCAAGTTTCCATGTATGTCGGTTTTCTTCTTGAAAAGCCATTTGCAATCAACTAGCTTGGAGCTAGGAGGTTGCACTATAAGTTCCCAAACTTGGTTTTCATACATGGATTGCATCTCGGCGTTCATGGCTTCCTGCCATTTATCTTTATCAATCCTTGATAAAGCATCTTCGTAGTTTGTCGGTTCATCCAAATCAACCGTATAGCAACCATCCACGAGAAAACCATATCTCTCAGGAGGATTACTAATCCTACTAGATCTTCGAACGTCTTGTGTACTTTGATCATCCACTTGATCATTTTCAACATCCTCATGTTGAGTACTAGTGTCAACCATTTGTGTATCATCAACTTGATCTTGTACCTCTACAAGATCTATTTTCCTTTCACCATCACCTTCCATAAGGAATTTGGTTTCAAGGAATTCCGCCTTTCGAGCAATAAATACACTTTGCTCGGTCAGATCATAGAAATAGTATCCCATATCATCCTTGGGATATCCTATGAAGATACACTTTGTGGATCGAGCATGCAACTTATTAGCAACATGACGCTTAGGATAAGCTTCACATCCCCATACTTTCAAGTATGAAAGAGAAGGAGGTTTTCCAAACCACATCTCATGAGGAGTTCGTTCCACTTTCTTGGTTGGGGTCATATTTAAAATACGAGCCGCGGAGCTTAGACAATAACCCCAAAATGATAGAGGTAACGAGCTTCTTTCCATCATAGATCGAACCATATCCATTAGGGTTCGGTTCCTCCTTTCAGAAACTCCATTAAGTTGGGGTGTTCCGGGTGGAGTAAGTTGTGAGATGATCCCACAACTCCTAAGATGATCTTGGAAGGCATCGCTTAGGTATTCACCTCCTCTATCGGTACGAAGTACCTTAATTGTCTTATTGAGTTGATTTTGTACTTCGTTTTGATATTCTTTGAATGCTTCAAAAGTTTCATCCTTATGTCTTAACAAGTAGACATATCTGAAACGACTAAAGTCATCAATGAAAGTAACAAAGTATCTTTCACCATTCCTTGTCATGGGCTTAAAGGGTCCACACACATCCGAATGTATTAATCCCAATAAGTCTTTAGCCCTTTCGTAGGTCCCTTTGAAAGGTGCTTTAGTCATCTTGCCTTGTAAACAAGATTCACATACATCAAACGAATCCATTTCATTTGATTTCAAAAGTCTATTCTTTTGAAGTGTATGCATTCGGTTCTTGTTTATGTGACCAAGGCGACAATGCCATAAGTAGGAATCACTCAAATCCCTTTTGAGTTTCTTGGTGCTTGTATGGTACATTGAGCGACTAGATGATGTGTCATCATGAACCAATTCATAAATTCCATTTGAAGGCGAAGCCTTGAAATAGAAAACATTATCTAAACAAACATGGATATCATCATTAATAAAATTAACATTAAAACCACATTGTTTCAAACGAGAAATAGAAATAATGTTTCTACACAAATCCGGAGCATACAAAACATTTTCTAAAATAAGTTCCAATCCGCTTGGAAGCTTCAAAACAAAATCTCCTTGAGCTTTAACATGCACCTTTGCACCATTGCCCATATAGAGACTCGATGTTCCCGCCATATGATCACTTCTTTTGAACCCCTGCAAAGAATTGCAAATATGAGTTCCACATCCCGTGTCTAATACCCATGTATTAGAAGAAGTAATATTAAGCTCAATATATACCATATATATATTACCTGAGGTTTGCCCCGCATCCCTCTTGTCCTTCAACTCCTTAAGATAGACCGGGCAATTTCGCTTCCAGTGACCCATTTCACCACAACCGAAACACGGGTCTTCTTTGGGGTTTGCCTTCTCGGTGACCTTTTGCTTCTTGGCCTTGTTGATGGTTGGGGTAACCATCTTCCCCTTCCCTTTGCCTTGATAGGCGGGTCCTTTTCTCTTAGCCACCTTTGGCTTAGAGGTGTTACCTTTGGACCCACCTTGATCGATTTCTAACACGGGTAAAGCCCTTTTACCCATGCTAGTTTCCGTCGTTCTAAGCATACCGTGAAGCTCACCTATGCTCTTATCCATCCCATTCATATTGTAATTAATTACAAATTGATCAAACCTTTTTGATAGGGAATTAAGGATAAGATCGGTGGCTAACTCATTTGATATGTTTAGGTTAAGACGGTTAGCATGATCAATAAGGCTCTTCATTTTGAGGACATAAGAGGAGACGGATTGGGTGTCATCCATACGACATGCATGTAGCGCTCGAACCGTTTCGAAGCGCTCGACACGTGCTTGTTGAAGGAACATCTCCTTCAATTGCGTAATCATGTCATATGCACTATGATGTTCGAAATCCTTTTGGAGTTCGGGTATCATAGTCCCAAGCATTAGACAAGCGACTTGCACCGAATCTGCGCAATACTTGTCATAATAAGCCATGCCCTCTATATCTTCCTCATCCGGTTGGTCGGGAATAGGGTCCTCCAACACATACGCTTTGTCCTCAAGTTTGAGGACAATCCTAAGATTACGGAACCAATCCATAAAGTTCGTATGGTTGAGTTTGTCTTTCTCGAGGAGAGACCTTAATGATAGGTTGTTTAGGTTAAGTGGTGCATTTTGCATGTTGTTGTTATTTGCGGCCATCTACAAAATTTAACAAAGTTCATTTTAGTATCGATTTTAAATTTAATAAACAACACCCTTTTATAATTAATTGTTTTATTAAATATTAGAATCCAACGGTAAATCAAATTTCGGTTAGGTGACCTTTATCCCGTTATTTGATTTAGCTAGGTAGTCATTTATATGAAAATTGCAATCCTTTTGCAACTTCTAAATTATGGGATCATGCAATCCTTTTGCATGGCATATTTATCCCATCAACGCCTATTTGTTCCTCATGCTTCGGTGACCCTAAGTTCATGATTTCCAAATCAAGTCGTCCTACTTGTGTAAACTTGTAAAATTAACATACAAGTGGTTAGGTGACCTTTATCCCACAAGCATGCGAATTTTACCTTAACCATATTAGTTAGTTCATAATGGTTAGGTGACCTTTATTCCATTATGAGTTCACTACTATGTTCAAGTGTTCCTACAAAAGGATGGCGTTTAACTTGTTTGCCTAGTTTTAGTTAAGGGATTTTAAGTTTTCATAAATTCTAGTTTAAGAAAACATTTGCCATACACCAACATGCATTTGGTGTATAGTTCATTATGAAAAGCCAATTTCATGTCTATAAACCATTTTATATATATGATCCTAATCATGATCTTAATAACCGTTTATTAATGTCCTTTTAGCCATTTTTAATTCAACCAATTAAATTGTCGTTTTGCATGTCGTTAATTAATGTATAATTTAACCAATTAAATTTCCATTTTGCTTGTTGTTAACTTGTGTGATTAACTTGTAGCATACAAACATACAATCCACAATCATACAATAAACAACCATGCATGCAAAACAAATATGTTCACAATCAAGCCATTTTGGTAGACATTTGTTTAGCCGAAAACAAATGCCACCGGATAAGGGGTAATTACACAAAGTAGGAGATTTCAAATCTCCCACTCAACCTTGCATCCAAATGCTTCTTGATGTGTTCTTCAAGTCTTCATCATTCTTCATAATTTTACAAAATATATCCTAATACATTTTGTCTAAAAAATGAAATTACAACCTAATCTATTTTACATACCAAATATAAAATAAATTACATAACCAAATGAATTATTACATGCCAAATGAATAAATATTATTACAAACCAATTGAATAAATATCAATCAACCATGCATGCAACCAAACACAAGGTCAAGGCTTAGATTGTGAACTTTAACTACATAAGAGATAGGCAATACAGAATCACAAGTGATTGGCAGTACAGAATCACAAGTGATCGGCAGTACAGAATCACAAGTGATCGGCAAGTGATCTGCAAACACAGAATCACAAGTGATCTGCAACACAGAATCACAAGTGATTGGCAATACAGAATCACAAGTGATTTTGGCCAAAATGACAAAACACCCAAAACCGAAAATTTTACATTCTACTTCATGCATGTTCATAGAATGCAAAATTATAGTGGGTTTAATAACCATCTCGAAGCATATTTCAACAACTTCGGCTCTAGATACCATTGTTGGGATTTAACAAGTTTCATAATACTTAAAACCTTTTAAGAATCAAATAAAAGCGGAAGCATGTTCATATTATCATTTAAAACTTGTTAATCTTTAACCAATTAAAGTTAAATCCCAATTAGGATCAAGTTGTGATATATACTTACAAACTACAAGCAAGTAAAGAGATTATACCTACTCCAAGCTTGCTAGTAAATGATGAAGATGATGAAGATGAATGGAGCTCCAAAATGTATGAAACCTCAAGTTGTAATACCCCAAGCTTATCACCAACACCTTGTACTTTGGTTAGGATTTGTTGACACTTGAATTAAGCTTCCAAAAACCAAACCATGAACCTCTTATCCCTCATAAAAGCCCACGGCCTACTGCAGCAGAAAAGGAACTTGTGCAGTTTTTTTTGGAGTGTATTTGATGTGTTTTTGCATGTATGTTCAAGTGTTTAAGTCTCCAAGAGGTCTTGGTACTTATCACATGGAATCTTTGAAAGTAACACTTAAAATCTAGTAAAATAATAGCATGCTTGTGAAACTCCCATGCCACTTCCAAATATGTATTATAAAATAAGTTTTATAAAAGAGTTAATTTTTTATAAAACTATTTTATAAACTTCCATATTTATTTATGTACATTTTATTATATAAAACCCATTTATATAAAATGTAACATAAATTTATTAATTATTTAACCTATAAATAATTAAATCCAAATTATATAAATTATTCCATAATTTATATATATGCACATCAAATAATATTTCAGAAAACCGCTTTTCTTAAAGTTCAAGTGTCGCGTATTTATTTAACAATCCAACCGTTAAAATAAATACATATAAAGTGTTGGTAAGCTTGTTATTGGGTATGACCCGACTTGGATCATAACACATTAGCCACATTAATTTAATATGTCTCTCGGGCATACGAAGAACCTTCAATAACATCATTCGATTCATACATATAAAGCTATCTTATTCGAAGGTTTAAACTTGTAATCACTAGAACATAGTTTAGTTAATTCTAAACTTGTTCGCAAACAAAAGTTAATCCTTCTAACTTGACTTTTAAAATCAACTAAACACATGTTCTATATCTATATGATATGCTAACTTAATGATTTAAAACCTGGAAACACGAAAAACACCGTAAAACCGGATTTACGCCGTCGTAGTAACACCGCGGGCTGTTTTGGGTTAGTTAATTAAAAACTATGATAAACTTTGATTTAAAAGTTGTTATTCTGAGAAAATGATTTTTATTATGAACATGAAACTATATCCAAAAATTATGGTTAAACTCAAAGTGGAAGTATGTTTTCTAAAATGGTCATCTAGACGTCGTTCTTTCGACTGAAAATGACTACCTTTACAAAAATGACTTGTAACTTATTTTTTTGACTATAAACCTATACTTTTTCTGTTTAGATTCATTAAATAGAGTTCAATATGAAACCATAGCAATTTGATTCACTCAAAACGGATTTAAAATGAAGAAGTTATGGGTAAAACAAGATTGGATAATTTTTCTCATTTTAGCTACGTGAAAATTGGTAACAAATCTATTCCAACCATAACTTAATCAACTTGTATTGTATATTATGTAATCTTGAGATACCATAGACACGTATACAATGTTTCGACCTATCATATCGACACATCTATATATATTTCGGAACAACCATAGACACTCTATATGTGAATGTTGGAGTTAGCTATACAGGGTTGAGGTTGATTCCAAAATATATATAGTTTGAGTTGTGATCAATACTAAGATACGTATACACTGGGTCATGGATTGATTCAAGATAATATTTATTGATTTATTTCTGTACATCTAACTGTGGACAACTAGTTGTAGGTTACTAACGAGGACAGCTGACTTAATAAACTTAAAACATCAAAATATATTAAAAGTGTTGTAAATATATTTTGAACATACTTTGATATATATGTATATATTGTTATAGGTTCGTGAATCAACCAGTGGCCAAGTCTTACTTCCTGACGAAGTAAAAATCTGTGAAAGTGAGTTATAGTCCCACTTTTAAAATCTAATATTTTGGGATGAGAATACATGCAGGTTTTATAAATGATTTACAAAATAGACCAAGTAAGTGAAACTACATTCTATGGTTGAATTATCAAAATCGAATATGCCCCTTTTTATTAAGTCTGGTAATCTAAGAATAAGGGAACAGACACCCTAATTGACGCGAATCCTAAAGATAGATCTATTGGGCCTAACAAACCCCATTCAAAGTACCGGATGCTTTAGTACTTCGAAATTTATATCATATCCGAAGGGTGTCCCGGAATGATGGGGATATTCTTATATATGCATCTTGTTAATGTCGGTTACCAGGTGTTCACCATATGAATAATTTTTATCTCTATGTATGGGATGTGTATTGAAATATGAAATCTTGTGGTCTATTATTATGATTTGATATATATAGGTTAAACCTATAACTCACCAACATTTTTGTTGACGTTTTAAGCATGTTTATTGTCAGGTGATTATTAAGAGCTTCCGCTGTCGCATACTTAAATAAGGACGAGATTTGGAGTCCATGCTTGTATGCTATTGTGTAAAAACTGCATTCAAGAAACTTATTTTGTTGTAACATATTTGTATCGTAAACCATTATGTAATGGTCGTGTGTAAACAGGATATTTTAGATTATCATTATTTGATAATCTACGTAAAGCTTTTTAAACCTTTATTGATGAAATAAAGGTTATGGTTTGTTTTAAAATGAATGCAGTCTTTGAAAAACGTCTCATATAGAGGTCAAAACTGAAATGTCCCTATCTTATTGATTAAAAACGTTCCATATTAATTGATTTCGTTGCGAGGTTTTGACCTCTATATGAGACGTTTTTCAAAGACTGCATTAATTTTAAAATAAACCATAACCTTTATTTCATCAATAAAGGTTTAAAAAGCTTTACGTAGATTATCAAATAATGATAATCTAAAATATCCTGTTTACACACGACCATTACATAATGGTTTACAATACAAATATGTTACAACAAAATAAGTTTCTTGAATGCAGTTTTTACACAATATCATACAAGCATGGACTCCAAATCTCGTCCTTATTTAAGTATGCGACAGCGGAAGCTCTTAATAATCACCTGAGAATAAACATGCTTAAAACGTCAACAAAAATGTTGGTGAGTTATAGGTTTAACCTATATATATCAAATCGTAATAATAGACCACAAGATTTCATATTTCAATACACATCCCATACATAGAGATAAAAATCATTCATATGGTGAACACCTGGTAACCGACATTAACAAGATGCATATATAAGAATATCCCCATCATTCCGGGACACCCTTCGGATATGATATAAATTTCGAAGTACTAAAGCATCCGGTACTTTGGATGGGGCTTGTTGGGCCCGATAGATCTATCTTTAGGATTCGCGTCAATTAGGGTGTCTGTTCCCTAATTCTTAGATTACCAGACTTAATAAAAAGGGGCATATTCGATTTCGATAATTCAACCATAGAATGTAGTTTCACGTACTTGTGTCTATTTTGTAAATCATTTATAAAACCTGCATGTATTCTCATCCCAAAAGTATTAGATTTTAAAAGTGGGACTATAACTCACTTTCACAGATTTTTACTTCGTCGGGAAGTAAGACTTGGCCACTGGTTGATTCACGAACCTATAACAATATATACATATATATCAAAGTATGTTCAAAATATATTTACAACACTTTTAATATATTTTGATGTTTTAAGTTTATTAAGTCAGCTGTCCTCGTTAGTAACCTACAACTAGTTGTCCACAGTTAGATGTACAGAAATAAATCGATAAATATTATCTTGAATCAATCCACGACCCAGTGTATACGTATCTCAGTATTGATCACAACTCAAACTATATATATTTTGGAATCAACCTCAACCCTGTATAGCTAACTCCAACATTCACATATAGAGTGTCTATGGTTGTTCCGAAATATATATAGATGTGTCGACATGATAGGTCGAAACATTGTATACGTGTCTATGGTATCTCAAGATTACATAATATACAATACAAGTTGATTAAGTTATGGTTGGAATAGATTTGTTACCAATTTTCACGTAGCTAAAATGAGAAAAATTATCCAATCTTGTTTTACCCATAACTTCTTCATTTTAAATCCGTTTTGAGTGAATCAAATTGCTATGGTTTCATATTGAACTCTATTTTATGAATCTAAACAGAAAAAGTATAGGTTTATAGTCGAAAAAATAAGTTACAAGTCGTTTTTTTAAAGGTAGTCATTTTAGTCGAAAGAACGACGTCTAGATGACCATTTTAGAAAACATACTTCCACTTTGAGTTTAACCATAATTTTTGGATATAGTTTCATGTTCATAATAAAAATCATTTTCTCAGAATAACAACTTTTAAATCAAAGTTTATCATAGTTTTTAATTAACTAACCCAAAACAGCCCGCGGTGTTACTACGACGGCGTAAATCCGGTTTTACGGTGTTTTTCGTGTTTCCAGGTTTTAAATCATTAAGTTAGCATATCATATAGATATAGAAAATGTGTTTAGTTGATTTTAAAAGTCAAGTTAGAAGGATTAACTTTTGTTTGCGAACAAGTTTAGAATTAACTAAACTATGTTCTAGTGATTACAAGTTTAAACCTTCGAATAAGATAGCTTTATATGTATGAATCGAATGATGTTATGAACATCATTACTACCTTAAGTTCCTTGGATGAACCTACTGGAAAAGAGAAAAATGGATCTAGCTTCAATGGATCCTTGGATGGCTCAAAGTTCTTGAAGCAAAATCATGACACGAAAACAAGTTCAAGTAAGATCATCACTTGAAATAAGATTGTTATAGTTATAGAAATTGAACCAAAGTTTGAATATGATTATTACCTTGTATTAGAATGATAACCTACTGTAAGAAACAAAGATTTCTTGAGGTTGGATGATCACCTTACAAGATTGGAAGTGAGCTAGCAATCTTGAAAGTATTCTTGATTTTATGAAACTAGAACTTTTGGAATTTATGAAGAACACTTAGAACTTGAAGATAGAACTTGAGAGAGATCAATTAGATGAAGAAAATTGAAGAATGAAAGTGTTTGTAGGTGTTTTTGGTCGTTGGTGTATGGATTAGATATAAAGGATATGTAATTTTGTTTTCATGTAAATAAGTCATGAATGATTACTCATATTTTTGTAATTTTATGAGATATTTCATGCTAGTTGCCAAATGATGGTTCCCACATGTGTTAGGTGACTCACATGGCCTGCTAAGATCTGATCATTGGAGTGTATATACCAATAGTACATACATCTAAAAGCTGTGTATTGTACGAGTACGAATACGGGTGCATACGAGTAGAATTGTTGATGAAACTGAACGAGGATGTAATTGTAAGCATTTTTGTTAAGTAGAAGTATTTTGATAAGTGTCTTGAAGTCTTTAAAAAGTGTATGAATACATATTAAAACACTACATGTATATACATTTTAACTGAGTCGTTAAGTCATCGTTAGTCGTTACATGTAAATGTTGTTTTGAAACCTTTAGGTTAACGATCTTGTTAAATGTTGTTAACCCAATGTTTATAATATCAAAAGAGATTTTAAATTATTATATTATCATGATATTATGATGTACGAATATCTCTTAATATGATATATATACATTAAATGTCGTTACAACGATAATCGTTACATATATGTCTCGTTTCAAAATCATTAAGTTAGTAGTCTTATTTTTACATATGTAGTTCATTGTTAATATACTTAATGATATGTTTACATATCATAATATCATGTTAACTATATATATAACCATATATATGTCATCATATAGTTTTTACAAGTTTTAACGTTCGTGAATCACCGGTCAACTTGGTTGGTCAATTGTCTATATGAAACCTATTTCAATTAATCAAGTCTTAACAAGTTTGATTCCTTAACATGTTGGAAACATTTAATCATGTAAATATCAATCTCAATTAATATATATAAACATGGAAAAGTTCGGGTCACTACAGTACCTACCCGTTAAATAAATTTCGTCCCGAAATTTTAAGCTGTTGAAGGTGTTGACGAATCTTCTGGAAATAGATGCGGGTATTTCTTCTTCATCTGATCTTCACGCTCCCAGGTGAACTCGAGTCCTCTACGAGCATTCCATCGAACCTTAACAATTGGTATCTTGTTTTGCTTAAGTCTTTTAACCTCACGATCCATTATTTCGACGGGTTCTTCGATGAATTGAAGTTTTTCGTTGATTTGGATTTCATCTAACGGAATAGTGAGATCTTCTTTAGCAAAACATTTCTTCAAATTCGAGACGTGGAAAGTGTTATGTACAGCCGCGAGTTGTTGAGGTAACTCAAGTCGGTAAGCTACTGGTCCGACACGATCAATAATCTTGAATGGTCCAATATACCTTGGATTTAATTTCCCTCGTTTACCAAATCGAACAACGCCTTTCCAAGGTGCAACTTTAAGCATGACCATCTCTCCAATTTCAAATTCTATATCTTTTCTTTTAATGTCAGCGTAGCTCTTTTGTCGACTTTGGGCGGTTTTCAACCGTTGTTGAATTTGGATGATCTTCTCGGTAGTTTCTTGTATAATCTCCGGACCCGTAATCTGTCTATCCCCCACTTCACTCCAACAAATCGGAGACCTGCACTTTCTACCATAAAGTGCTTCAAACGGCGCCATCTCAATGCTTGAATGGTAGCTGTTGTTGTAGGAAAATTCTGCTAATGGTAGATGTCGATCCCAACTGTTCCCGAAATCAATAACACATGCTCGTAGCATGTCTTCAAGCGTTTGTATCGTCCTTTCGCTCTGCCCATCAGTTTGTGGATGATAGGCAGTACTCATGTCTAGACGAGTTCCTAATGCTTGCTGTAATGTCTGCCAGAATCTTGAAATAAATCTGCCATCCCTATCAGAGATAATAGAGATTGGTATTCCATGTCTGGAGATGACTTCCTTCAAATACAGTCGTGCTAACTTCTCCATCTTGTCATCTTCTCTTATTGGCAAGAAGTGTGCTGATTTGGTGAGACGATCAACTATTACCCAAATAGTATCAAAACCACTTGCAGTCCTTGGCAATTTAGTGATGAAATCCATGGTAATATTTTCCCATTTCCATTCCGGGATTTTAGGTTGTTGAAGTAGACCTGATGGTTTCTGATGCTCAGCTTTGACCTTAGAACACGTCAAACATTCTCCTACGTATTTAGCAACATCGGCTTTCATACCCGGCCACCAAAAATGTTTCTTGAGATCCTTGTACATCTTCCCCGTTCCAGGATGTATTGAGTATCTGGTTTTATGAGCTTCTCTAAGTACCATTTCTCTCATATCTCCAAATTTTGGTACCCAAATCCTTTCAGCCCTATACCGGGTTCCGTCTTCCCGAATATTAAGATGCTTCTCCGATCCTTTGGGTATTTCATCCTTTAAATTTCCCTCTTTTAAAACTCCTTGTTGCGCCTCCTTTATTTGAGTAGTAAGGTTATTATGAATCATTATATTCATAGATTTTACTCGAATGGGTTCTCTGTCCTTCCTGCTCAAGGCATCGGCTACCACATTTGCCTTCCCCGGGTGGTAACGAATCTCAAAGTCGTAATCATTCAACAATTCAATCCACCTACGCTGCCTCATATTCAGTTGTTTCTGATTAAATATGTGTTGAAGACTTTTATGGTCGGTATATATAATACTTTTGACCCCATATAAGTAGTGCCTCCAAGTCTTTAATGCAAAAACAACCGCGCCTAATTCCAAATCATGCGTCGTATAATTTTGTTCGTGAATCTTCAATTGTCTAGACGCATAAGCAATCACCTTCGTTCGTTGCATTAATACACAACCGAGACCTTGCTTTGATGCGTCACAATAAATCACAAAATCATCATTCCCTTCAGGCAATGACAATATAGGTGCCGTAGTTAGCTTTTTCTTCAATAACTGAAACGCTTTCTCTTGTTCATCATTCCATTCAAATTTCTTCCCTTTATGCGTTAATGCAGTCAAGGGTTTTGCTATTCTGGAAAAGTCTTGGATGAACCTTCTGTAGTAACCAGCTAGTCCTAAAAACTGGCGTATGTGTTTCGGAGTTTTCGGGGTTTCCCACTTTTCAACAGTTTCTAACTTTGCCGGATCCACCTTAATACCTTCTTTGTTCACTATGTGACCGAGGAATTGAACTTCTTCCAACCAAAATGCACACTTTGAAAACTTAGCGTACAATTCTTCTTTCCTCAATACTTCTAACACCTTTCTCAAATGTTCACCGTGTTCTTGGTCATTCTTTGAGTAAATAAGTATGTCATCAATGAAAACAATGACAAACTTGTCAAGGTATGGTCCACACACACGGTTCATAAGGTCCATGAACACAGCTGGTGCATTAGTTAAACCAAACGGCATGACCATAAACTCGTAATGACCGTAACGTGTTCTGAAAGCAGTCTTTGGAATATCATCTTCTTTCACCCGCATTTGATGGTACCCGGAACGTAAGTCAATCTTTGAATAAACAGACGAGCCTTGTAGTTGATCAAATAAGTCATCGATTCTCGGTAGTGGGTAGCGGTTCTTGATGGTAAGTTTGTTCAACTCTCGGTAGTCGATACACAACCTGAATGTACCATCTTTCTTCTTGACAAACAAAACAGGAGCTCCCCACGGTGATGTGCTTGGTCGAATGAAACCACGCTCTAAAAGTTCTTGTAATTGGCTTTGTAGTTCTTTCATCTCGCTGGGTGCGAGTCTGTAAGGAGCACGAGCTATTGGTGCAGCTCCTGGTACAAGATCTATTTGAAATTCAACAGATCGATGTGGGGGTAATCCCGGTAATTCTTTCGGAAATACATCGGGAAATTCTTTTGCAATGGGAACATCATTGATGCTCTTTTCTTCAGTTTGTACTTTCTCGACGTGTGCTAGAACAGCATAGCAACCTTTTCTTATTAGTTTTTGTGCCTTCAAATTACTAATAAGATGTAGCTTTGTGTTGCCCTTTTCTCCGTACACCATTAAGGGTTTTCCTTTTTCTCGTATAATGCGAATTGCATTTTTGTAACAAACGATCTCTGCTTTCACTTCTTTCAACCAGTCCATACCGATTATCACATCAAAACTCCCTAACTCTACTGGTATCAAATCAATCTTAAATGTTTCGCTAACCAGTTTAATTTCTCGATTCCGACATATATTATCTGCTGAAATTAATTTACCATTTGCTAATTCGAGTAAAAATTTACTATCCAAAGGCGTCAATGGACAACTTAATTTAGCACAAAAATCTCTACTCATATAGCTTCTATCCGCACCCGAATCAAATAAAACGTAAGCAGATTTATTGTCAATAAGAAACGTACCCGTAACAAGCTCCGGGTCTTCCTGTGCCTCTGCCGCATTAATATTGAAAACTCTTCCGCGGCCTTGTCCATTCGTGTTCTCCTGGTTCGGGCAATTTCTAATGATGTGGCCCGGTTTTCCACATTTATAACAAACTACATTAGCATAACTTGCTCCGACACTACTTGCTCCGCCATTACTCGTTCCGACACCATTTGTTCTTTTCGTTCTATTAACCCTTGGTCCGTAGACCTCACACTTCGCTGCACTATGACCATTTCTTTTACACTTGTTGCAAAATTTGGTGCAGAACCCCGAGTGATACTTTTCACACCTTTGGCATAGCTGTTTCTGATTGTTGTTGTTGTTGCGGTTATTATTGTTATTGGGATGATTGTTGTAGTTGCTGTTGTTGTTGTTGTTGTTGTTGTTGTTGTTGGGCCGTTTGTTGTAGTTGCGATTGATGTTGCGATTGTTGGGATAATTGTTGCGATTGCTGTTGTTGTTGTATTGGTGATTCTTATCACCATTTTCCTCCCACTTTCTTTTGACTTGCTTCACATTGGCCTCTTCAGCAGTCTGTTCTTTAATTCTTTCCTCAATCTGGTTCACTAGTTTGTGAGCCATTCTACATGCCTGTTGTATAGAGGCGGGCTCGTGTGAACTTATATCTTCTTGGATTCTTTCCGGTAATCCTTTCACAAACGCGTCGATCTTCTCTTCCTCATCTTCGAACGCTCCCGGACACAATAGGCACAATTCTGTGAATCGTCTTTCGTACGTGGTAATATCAAATCCTTGGGTTCGTAACCCTCAAAGTTCTGTCTTGAGCTTATTGACCTCGGTTCTGGGACGGTACTTCTCGTTCATCAAGTGCTTGAATGCTGACCACGGTAGTGCGTACGCATCGTCTTGTCCCACTTGCTCTAGATAGGTATTCCACCATGTTAATGTAGTGACCTGAACTTTTCCATGTTTATATATATTAATTGAGATTGATATTTACATGATTAAATGTTTCCAACATGTTAAGCAATCAAACTTGTTAAGACTTGATTAATTGAAATAGGTTTCATATAGACAATTGACCACCCAAGTTGACCGGTGATTCACGAAGGTTAAAACTTGTAAAAAAACTATATGATGACATATATATGGTTATATATATAGTTAACATGATATTATGATAAGTAAACATATCATTAATTATATTAACAATGAACTACATATGTAAAAACAAGACTACTAACTTAATGATTTTGAAACGAGACATATATGTAACGTTTATCGTTGTAACGACATTTAATGTATATATATCATATTAAGAGATATTCGTACATCATAATATCATGATAATATAATAATTTAAAATCTCTTTTGATATTATAAACATTGGGTTAACAACATTTAACAAGATCGTTAACCTAAAGGTTTCAAAACAACACTTACATGTAACGACTAACGATGACTTAACGACTCAGTTAAAATGTATATACATGTAGTGTTTTAATATGTATTTATACACTTTTGAAAGACTTCAATACACTTATCAAAATACTTCTACTTAACAAAAATGCTTACAATTACATTCTCGTTCAGTTTCATCAACAATTCTACTCGTATGCACCCGTATTCGTACTCGTACAATACACAGCTTTTAGATGTATGTACTATTGGTATATACACTCCAATGATCAGCTCTTAGCAGCCCATGTGAGTCACCTAACACATGTGGGAACCATCATTTGGCAACTAGCATGAAATATCTCATAAGATTACAAAAATATGAGTAATCATTCATGACTTATTTACATGAAAACAAAATTACATATCCTTTATATCTAATCCATACACCAACGACCAAAAACACCTACAAACACTTTCATTCTTCAATTTTCTTCATCTAATTGAACTCTCTCAAGTTCTATCTTCAAGTTCTAAGTGTTCTTCATAAATTCCAAAAGTTCTAGTTTCATAAAATCAAGAATACTTTCAAGTTTGCTAGCTCACTTCCAATCTTGTAAGGTGATCATCCAACCTCAAGAAATCTTTGTTTCTTACAGTAGGTTATCATTCTAATACAAGGTAATAATCATATTCAAACTTTGGTTCAATTTCTATAACTATAACAATCTTATTTCAAGTGATGATCTTACTTGAACTTGTTTTCGTGTCATGATTTTGCTTCAAGAACTTTGAGCCATCCAAGGATCCATTGAAGCTAGATCCATTTTTCTCTTTTCCAGTAGGTTCATCCAAGGAACTTAAGGTAGTAATGATGTTCATAACATCATTCGATTCATACATATAAAGCTATCTTATTCGAAGGTTTAAACTTGTAATCACTAGAACATAGTTTAGTTAATTCTAAACTTGTTCGCAAACAAAAGTTAATCCTTCTAACTTGACTTTTAAAATCAACTAAACACATGTTCTATATCTATATGATATGCTAACTTAATGATTTAAAACCTGGAAACACGAAAAACACCGTAAAACCGGATTTACGCCGTCGTAGTAACACCGCGGGCTGTTTTGGGTTAGTTAATTAAAAACTATGATAAACTTTGATTTAAAAGTTGTTATTCTGAGAAAATGATTTTTATTATGAACATGAAACTATATCCAAAAATTATGGTTAAACTCAAAGTGGAAGTATGTTTTCTAAAATGGTCATCTAGACGTCGTTCTTTCGACTGAAATGACTACCTTTACAAAAACGACTTGTAACTTATTTTTCCGACTAGAAACCTATACTTTTTTTGTTTAGATTCATAAAATAGAGTTCAATATGAAACCATAGCAATTTGATTCACTCAAAACGGATTTAAAATGAAGAAGTTATGGGTAAAACAAGATTGGATAATTTTTCTCATTTTAGCTACGTGAAAATTGGTAACAAATCTATTCCAACCATAACTTAATCAACTTGTATTATATATTATGTAATCTTGAGATACCATAGACACGTATACAATGTTTCGACCTATCATGTCGACACATCTATATATATTTCGGAACAACCATAGACACTCTATATGTGAATGTTGGAGTTAGCTATACAGGGTTGAGGTTGATTCCAAAATATATATAGTTTGAGTTGTGATCAATACTGAGATACGTATACACTGGGTCGTGGATTGATTCAAGATAATATTTATCGATTTATTTCTGTACATCTAACTGTGGACAACTAGTTGTAGGTTACTAACGAGGACAGCTGACTTAATAAACTTAAAACATCAAAATATATTAAAAGTGTTGTAAATATATTTTGAACATACTTTGATATATATGTATATATTGTTATAGGTTCGTGAATCAACCAGTGGCCAAGTCTTACTTCCCGACGAAGTAAAAATCTGTGAAAGTGAGTTATAGTCCCACTTTTAAAATCTAATATTTTTGGGATGAGAATACATGCAGGTTTTATAAATGATTTACAAAATAGACACAAGTACGTGAAACTACATTCTATGGTTGAATTATCGAAATCGAATATGCCCCTTTTTATTAAGTCTGGTAATCTAAGAATTAGGGAACAGACACCCTAATTGACGCGAATCCTAAAGATAGATCTATTGGGCTTAACAAACCCCATCCAAAGTACCGGATGCTTTAGTACTTCGAAATTTATATCATATCCGAAGGGTGTCCCGGAATGATGGGGATATTCTTATATATGCATCTTGTTAATGTCGGTTACCAGGTGTTCACCATATGAATTATTTTTATCTCTATGTATGGGATGTGTATTGAAATATGAAATCTTGTGGTCTATTGTTACGATTTGATATATATAGGTTAAACCTATAACTCACCAACATTTTTGTTGACGTTTTAAGCATGTTTATTCTCAGGTGATTATTAAGAGCTTCCGCTGTCGCATACTTAAATAAGGACAAGATTTGGAGTCCATGCTTGTATGATATTGTGTAAAAACTGCATTCAAGAAACTTATTTTGTTGTAACATATTTGTATTGTAAACCATTATGTAATGGTCGTGTGTAAACAGGATATTTTAGATTATCATTATTTGATAATCTACGTAAAGCTTTTTAAACCTTTATTGATGAAATAAAGGTTATGGTTTGTTTAAAAATGAATGCAGTCTTTGAAAAACGTCTCATATAGAGGTCAAAACCTCGCAACGAAATCAATTAATATGGAACGTTTTTAATCAATAAGAACGGGACATTTCAGTTGGTATCAGAGCGTTGGTCTTAGAGAACCAGAAAATTTGCATTAGTGTGTCTTATCGAGTTTGTTAGGATGCATTAGTGAGTCTGGACTTCGACCGTGTTTTCTTTAAAAATGATTGCTTAACATTTTTGTTGGAAACTATATATTTTTAACATATGAATATTATGTGATATATTAATCTCTTAACGTGTTTGATATTATGTGATAGATGTCTACCTCTAGAACAAGTCCCATTGACTCACCTAATAATAATGAAGAGTCAAATGTAAATTGGAATTATTCGTGGACTGATTCACAAGTTCCCGAAGAGGAACCGGAAGAAGAGTCGGAACCGGAAGAAGAATCGGAACCGGACGAAGAATCGGAACCGGAAGAAGAATCGGAACCGGTGGGGGAAATAATTAAACGGTTAAGTAAAAGAGAATCCTCAACCAACCGACCAAGGTTAATTATGGTCAATGGTGTTTCCGCCAAGGAAGCAAAATATTGGGAGGATTACCAATTCTCCGATGAATCGGATTCCGACGAGAATTCCAATGATGTTATAGAAATTACCCCAACTGAATTTAAAAAGGCAAAAGAAAATAATAAGGGAAAGGGCATAAAAATAGAGAAATCTAATTCCAACCCCGATGAACTTTATATGTATCGTCAACCCCCGAAGTTCTTAAGTTGTAACAATGACCCGGGAACCTCTAAACCACCAGGTTTTTCTAAACCAATGTGGACAACGACGGCTCGTATTAGGGGAACATCATATATCCCTAGAAACTTGGCAAAACGAACCAAAACCGAAGAAGAAGAAACGACCGAGTCAGAATAAAATAGTTGTATTCGTGTGGTGTAATATATGTAATATAGTGTTCTTATGCTTTATGATATATGTAAAAATTGCTTGTATTAATAAGTATTTTTTTTATGAATCTAACTCTTGTCTATTTTACAGTTTAAAAACACAAAATGGATAGACAACCCAATATTTTAAGAGACCTACCCGGAGACATGATTGATGAAATCTTGTCTAGAGTCGGCCAGAATTCTTCGGCACAACTATTTAAGGCGAGATCAGTTTGTAAGACATTCGAAGAACGTTCCAAGAATGTCTTGGTTTATAAGAGACTTTCGTTTGAAAGATGGGGGATATCACATTGGGAAACCCATAAGTTACGATGTGTTTACTTTGACGCATATATTGCGGGGAACCCAAATGCTATTTTACGCAACGGGTTAAGAAATTATTTTGACTCAATATATCCGAATATTGGACTTCGTGATTTAGAAAAAGCGGCTAACATGCAACATAAAGAAGCATGTTATGCTTACGGATTAGTAATGTTCGCTTCTCACCAAAGTGAGAACAAGAACATCGGGCTACAACTATTAAACAAAACGTTTCCACAAGTGACGGAGTCGGTAATTGGGGTAAGAAATGAGGTTTTTAGATTATTACGGGACTGTTGGACATTACGTAACCCTCGTCCCTTTGATGACGTTACAACACGCTGTCTTATCAACGGCCATAACGGTTATGTTGCACAAGACCAAGGATGGGAAGTAGTCCTAGTAAAACCAGAATGCATGACTTGTTTCTGGACGTATGAATTACGTGTCTTTATTGCCTTTGCTGAACGACTTGTGTACTAGCTAGAATTGTCTTCACAACTATCTTGTATCAAAGTTATTGTGTGCTATATTTCATGCTTTATGTAAAATAAGCGGTATTGTAAGTTTGTAAAATATTGTATAAAAGTTTGAATGCGAAATATTATTATAATCAGTTTTTCATATAGAATTGTAGTAGTTGAATTGTATATTAGCTACTAAGTATGAACTTAACGGGTAGGTACTACCCGAATTTAAACTTATAAAACGCTAATATGAAGAAAAAGCTTTTATAAATGAGTTCATATTATGCTACGAAATACTATTAACTACTCTTAATATTCTGTATGATTAACTTGTTCCATTTAACTATTTTGAAGGAAATGGCACCGACTACTCGACACACCGTGAATATGAATGAAGAGGAATTCCGTACTTTTCTAGCTTCAAACATAGCCGCAGTACAGGCTGCGCTACATACCAACAATAACCTTGGATCTAGCAGTACAGGAAATCGTGTAGGATGCACCTACAAAGAATTCACTGCCTGCAAACCTTTGGAATTTGATGGAACCGAAGGACCGATCGGATTGAAACGGTGGACCGAGAAGGTTGAATCGGTGTTTGCCATAAGTAAGTGTACTGAAGAGGACAAAGTGAAGTACGCTACGCATACCTTCACAGGTTCTGCGTTAACATGGTGGAATACCTATCTAGAGCAAGTGGGACAAGATGATGCGTACGCACTACCGTGGTCAGCATTCAAGCACTTGATGAACGAGAAGTACCGTCCCAGAACCGAGGTCAATAAGCTCAAGACAGAACTTAGAGGGTTACGAACCCAAGGATTTGATATTACCACGTACGAAAGACGATTCACAGAATTGTGCCTATTGTGTCCGGGAGCATTCGAAGATGAGGAAGAGAAGATCGACGCGTTTGTGAAAGGATTACCGGAAAGAATCCAAGAAGATATAAGTTCACACGAGCCCGCCTCCATACAACAGGCATGTAGAATGGCTCACAAACTAGTGAACCAGATTGAAGAAAGAATTAAAGAACAGACTGCTGAAGAGGCCAATGTGAAGCAAGTCAAAAGAAAGTGGGAGGAAAACGGTGATAAGAATCACCAATACAACAACAACAGCAATTACAACAATAATCGCAATAATTATCCCAACAATCGCAACATCAATCGCAACTACAACAAACGGCCCAACAACAACAACAACAACAACAACAACAACAGTAACTACAACAATCATCCCAACAACAATAATAACCGCAACAACAACAACAATCAGAAGCAACTATGCCAAAGGTGTGAAAAGAATCACTCGGGGTTCTGCACCAAATTTTGCAACAAGTGTAAAAGAAATGGTCATAGCGCGGCGAAGTGTGAGGTCTACGGACCAGGGGTTAATAGAACGAAAGGAACAAATGGTGTCGGAACGAGTAATGGCGGAGCAAGTAGTGTCGGAGCAAGTTATGCCAATGTAGTTTGTTATAAATGTGGAAAACCAGGCCACATTATTAGAAATTGCCCGAACCAGGAGAACACGAATGGACAAGGCCGTGGAAGAGTTTTCAATATTAATGCGGTAGAGGCACAGGAAGACCCGGAGCTTGTTACGGGTACGTTTCTTATTGACAATAAATCTGCTTACGTTTTATTTGATTCGGGTGCGGATAGAAGCTATATGAGTAGAGATTTTTGTGCTAAATTAAGTTGTCCATTGACGCCTTTGGATAGTAAATTTTTACTCGAATTAGCAAATGGTAAATTAATTTCAGCAGATAATATATGTCGGAATCGAGAAATTAAACTGGTTAGCGAAACATTTAAGATTGATTTGATACCAGTAGAGTTAGGGAGTTTTGATGTGATAATCGGTATGGACTGGTTGAAAGAAGTGAAAGCGGAGATCGTTTGTTACAAAAATGCAATTCGCATTATACGAGAAAAAAGAAAACCCTTAATGGTGTACGGAGAAAAGGGCAACACGAAGCTACATCTTATTAGTAATTTGAAGGCACAAAAACTAATAAGAAAAGGTTGCTATGCTGTTCTAGCACACGTCGAGAAAGTACAAACTGAAGAAAAGAGCATCAATGATGTTCCCATTGCAAAAGAATTTCCCGATGTATTTCCGAAAGAATTACCGGGATTACCCCCACAGCGATCCGTTGAATTTCAAATAGATCTTGTACCAGGAGCTGCACCAATAGCTCGTGCTCCTTACAGACTCGCACCCAGCGAGATGAAAGAACTGCAAAGCCAATTACAAGAACTTTTAGAGCGTGGTTTCATTCGACCAAGCACATCACCGTGGGGAGCTCCTGTTTTGTTTGTCAAGAAGAAAGATGGTACATTCAGGTTGTGTATCGACTACCGAGAGTTGAACAAACTTACCATCAAGAACCGCTACCCACTACCGAGAATCGACGACTTATTTGATCAACTACAAGGCTCGTCTGTTTATTCAAAGATTGACTTACGTTCCGGGTATCATCAAATGCGGGTGAAAGAAGATGATATTCCAAAGACTGCTTTCAGAACACGTTACGGTCATTACGAGTTTATGGTCATGCCGTTTGGTTTAACTAATGCACCAGCTGTGTTCATGGACCTTATGAACCGAGTGTGTGGACCATACCTTGACAAGTTTGTCATTGTTTTCATTGATGACATACTTATTTACTCAAAGAATGACCAAGAACACGGTGAACATTTGAGAAAGGTGTTAGAAGTATTGAGGAAAGAAGAATTGTACGCTAAGTTTTCAAAGTGTGCATTTTGGTTGGAAGAAGTTCAATTCCTCGGTCACATAGTGAACAAAGAAGGTATTAAGGTGGATCCGGCAAAGATAGAAACTGTTGAAAAGTGAGAAACCCCGAAAACTCCGAAACACATACGCCAGTTTTTAGGACTAGCTGGTTACTACAGAAGGTTCATCCAAGACTTTTCCAGAATAGCAAAACCCTTGACTGCATTAATGCATAAAGGGAAGAAATTTGAATGGAATGATGAACAAGAGAAAGCGTTTCAGTTATTGAAGAAAAAGCTAACTACGGCACCTATATTGTCATTGCCTGAAGGGAATGATGATTTTGTGATTTATTGTGACGCATCAAAGCAAGGTCTCGGTTGTGTATTAATGCAACGAACGAAGGTGATTGCTTATGCGTCTAGACAATTGAAGATTCACGAACAAAATTATACGACGCATGATTTGGAATTAGGCGCGGTTGTTTTTGCATTAAAGACTTGGAGGCACTACTTATATGGGGTCAAAAGTATTATATATACCGACCACAAAAGTCTTCAACACATATTTAATCAGAAACAACTGAATATGAGGCAGCGTAGGTGGATTGAATTGTTGAATGATTACGACTTTGAGATTCGTTACCACCCGGGGAAGGCAAATGTGGTAGCCGATGCCTTGAGCAGGAAGGACAGAGAACCCATTCGAGTAAAATCTATGAATATAATGATTCATAATAACATTACTACTCAAATAAAGGAGGCGCAACAAGGAGTTTTAAAAGAGGGAAATTTAAAGGATGAAATACCCAAAGGATCGGAGAAGCATCTTAATATTCGGGAAGACGGAACCCGGTATAGGGCTGAAAGGATTTGGGTACCAAAATTTGGAGATATGAGAGAAATGGTACTTAGAGAAGCTCATAAAACCAGATACTCAATACATCCTGGAACGGGGAAGATGTACAAGGATCTCAAGAAACATTTTTGGTGGCCGGGTATGAAAGCCGATGTTGCTAAATACGTAGGAGAATGTTTGACGTGTTCTAAGGTCAAAGCTGAGCATCAGAAACCATCAGGTCTACTTCAACAACCCGAAATCCCGGAATGGAAATGGGAAAACATTACCATGGATTTCATCACTAAATTGCCAAGGACTGCAAGTGGTTTTGATACTATTTGGGTAATAGTTGATCGTCTCACCAAATCAGCACACTTCCTACCAATAAGAGAAGATGACAAGATGGAGAAGTTAGCACGACTGTATTTGAAGGAAGTCGTCTCCAGACATGGAATACCAATCTCTATTATCTCTGATAGGGATGGCAGATTTATTTCAAGATTCTGGCAGACATTACAGCAAGCATTAGGAACTCGTCTAGACATGAGTACTGCCTATCATCCACAAACTGATGGGCAGAGCGAAAGGACGATACAAACGCTTGAAGACATGCTACGAGCATGTGTTATTGATTTCGGAAACAGTTGGGATCGACATCTACCGTTAGCAGAATTTTCCTACAACAACAGCTACCATTCAAGCATTGAGATGGCGCCGTTTGAAGCACTTTATGGTAGAAAGTGCAGGTCTCCGATTTGTTGGAGTGAGGTGGGGGATAGACAGATTACGGGTCCGGAGATTATACAAGAAACTACCGAGAAGATCATCCAAATTCAACAACGGTTGAAAACCGCCCAAAGTCGACAAAAGAGCTACGCTGACATTAAAAGAAAAGATATAGAATTTGAAATTGGAGAGATGGTCATGCTTAAAGTTTCACCTTGGAAAGGCGTTGTTCGATTTGGTAAACGAGGGAAATTAAATCCAAGGTATATTGGACCATTCAAGATTATTGATCGTGTCGGACCAGTAGCTTACCAACTTGAGTTACCTCAACAACTCGCGGCTGTACATAACACTTTCCACGTCTCGAATTTGAAGAAATGTTTTGCTAAAGAAGATCTCACTATTCCGTTAGATGAAATCCAAATCAACGAAAAACTCCAATTCATCGAAGAACCCGTCGAAATAATGGATCGTGAGGTTAAAAGACTTAAGCAAAACAAGATACCAATTGTTAAGGTTCGATGGAATGCTCGTAGAGGACCCGAGTTCACCTGGGAGCGTGAAGATCAGATGAAGAAGAAATACCCGCATCTATTTCCAGAAGATTCGTCAACACCTTCAACAGCTTAAAATTTCGGGACGAAATTTATTTAACGGGTAGGTACTGTAGTGACCCGAACTTTTCCATGTTTATATATATTAATTGAGATTGATATTTACATGATTAAATGTTTCCAACATGTTAAGCAATCAAACTTGTTAAGACTTGATTAATTGAAATAGGTTTCATATAGACAATTGACCACCCAAGTTGACCGGTGATTCACGAACGTTAAAACTTGTAAAAAAACTATATGATGACATATATATGGTTATATATATAGTTAACATGATATTATGATAAGTAAACATATCATTAATTATATTAACAATGAACTACATATGTAAAAACAAGACTACTAACTTAATGATTTTGAAACGAGACATATATGTAACGTTTATCGTTGTAACGACATTTAATGTATATATATCATATTAAGAGATATTCGTACATCATAATATCATGATAATATAATAATTTAAAATCTCTTTTGATATTATAAACATTGGGTTAACAACATTTAACAAGATCGTTAACCTAAAGGTTTCAAAACAACACTTACATGTAACGACTAACGATGACTTAACGACTCAGTTAAAATGTTTATACATGTAGTGTTTTAATATGTATTTATACACTTTTGAAAGACTTCAATACACTTATCAAAATACTTCTACTTAACAAAAATGCTTACAATTACATTCTCGTTCAGTTTCATCAACAATTCTACTCGTATGCACCCGTATTCGTACTCGTACAATACACAGCTTTTAGATGTATGTACTATTGGTATATACACTCCAATGATCAGCTCTTAGCAGCCCATGTGAGTCACCTAACACATGTGGGAACCATCATTTGGCAACTAGCATGAAATATCTCATAAGATTACAAAAATATGAGTAATCATTCATGACTTATTTACATGAAAACAAAATTACATATCCTTTATATCTAATCCATACACCAACGACCAAAAACACCTACAAACACTTTCATTCTTCAATTTTCTTCATCTAATTGAACTCTCTCAAGTTCTATCTTCAAGTTCTAAGTGTTCTTCATAAATTCCAAAAGTTCTAGTTTCATAAAATCAAGAATACTTTCAAGTTTGCTAGCTCACTTCCAATCTTGTAAGGTGATCATCCAACCTCAAGAAATCTTTGTTTCTTACAGTAGGTTATCATTCTAATACAAGGTAATAATCATATTCAAACTTTGGTTCAATTTCTATAACTATAACAATCTTATTTCAAGTGATGATCTTACTTGAACTTGTTTTCGTGTCATGATTTTGCTTCAAGAACTTTGAGCCATCCAAGGATCCATTGAAGCTAGATCCATTTTTCTCTTTTCCAGTAGGTTCATCCAAGGAACTTAAGGTAGTAATGATGTTCATAACATCATTCGATTCATACATATAAAGCTATCTTATTCGAAGGTTTAAACTTGTAATCACTAGAACATAGTTTAGTTAATTCTAAACTTGTTCGCAAACAAAAGTTAATCCTTCTAACTTGACTTTTAAAATCAACTAAACACATGTTCTATATCTATATGATATGCTAACTTAATGATTTAAAACCTGGAAACACGAAAAACACCGTAAAACCGGATTTACGCCGTCGTAGTAACACCGCGGGCTGTTTTGGGTTAGTTAATTAAAAACTATGATAAACTTTGATTTAAAAGTTGTTATTCTGAGAAAATGATTTTTATTATGAACATGAAACTATATCCAAAAATTATGGTTAAACTCAAAGTGGAAGTATGTTTTCTAAAATGGTCATCTAGACGTCGTTCTTTCGACTGAAATGACTACCTTTACAAAAACGACTTGTAACTTATTTTTCCGACTAGAAACCTATACTTTTTTTGTTTAGATTCATAAAATAGAGTTCAATATGAAACCATAGCAATTTGATTCACTCAAAACGGATTTAAAATGAAGAAGTTATGGGTAAAACAAGATTGGATAATTTTTCTCATTTTAGCTACGTGAAAATTGGTAACAAATCTATTCCAACCATAACTTAATCAACTTGTATTATATATTATGTAATCTTGAGATACCATAGACACGTATACAATGTTTCGACCTATCATGTCGACACATCTATATATATTTCGGAACAACCATAGACACTCTATATGTGAATGTTGGAGTTAGCTATACAGGGTTGAGGTTGATTCCAAAATATATATAGTTTGAGTTGTGATCAATACTGAGATACGTATACACTGGGTCGTGGATTGATTCAAGATAATATTTATCGATTTATTTCTGTACATCTAACTGTGGACAACTAGTTGTAGGTTACTAACGAGGACAGCTGACTTAATAAACTTAAAACATCAAAATATATTAAAAGTGTTGTAAATATATTTTGAACATACTTTGATATATATGTATATATTGTTATAGGTTCGTGAATCAACCAGTGGCCAAGTCTTACTTCCCGACGAAGTAAAAATCTGTGAAAGTGAGTTATAGTCCCACTTTTAAAATCTAATATTTTTGGGATGAGAATACATGCAGGTTTTATAAATGATTTACAAAATAGACACAAGTACGTGAAACTACATTCTATGGTTGAATTATCGAAATCGAATATGCCCCTTTTTATTAAGTCTGGTAATCTAAGAATTAGGGAACAGACACCCTAATTGACGCGAATCCTAAAGATAGATCTATTGGGCTTAACAAACCCCATCCAAAGTACCGGATGCTTTAGTACTTCGAAATTTATATCATATCCGAAGGGTGTCCCGGAATGATGGGGATATTCTTATATATGCATCTTGTTAATGTCGGTTACCAGGTGTTCACCATATGAATGATTTTTATCTCTATGTATGGGATGTGTATTGAAATATGAAATCTTGTGGTCTATTGTTACGATTTGATATATATAGGTTAAACCTATAACTCACCAACATTTTTGTTGACGTTTTAAGCATGTTTATTCTCAGGTGATTATTAAGAGCTTCCGCTGTCGCATACTTAAATAAGGACAAGATTTGGAGTCCATGCTTGTATGATATTGTGTAAAAACTGCATTCAAGAAACTTATTTTGTTGTAACATATTTGTATTGTAAACCATTATGTAATGGTCGTGTGTAAACAGGATATTTTAGATTATCATTATTTGATAATCTACGTAAAGCTTTTTAAACCTTTATTGATGAAATAAAGGTTATGGTTTGTTTAAAAATGAATGCAGTCTTTGAAAAACGTCTCATATAGAGGTCAAAACCTCGCAACGAAATCAATTAATATGGAACGTTTTTAATCAATAAGAACGGGACATTTCAGTTAACGCAGAACCTGTGAAGGTATGCGTAGCGTACTTCACTTTGTCCTCTTCAGTACACTTACTTATGGCAAACACCGATTCGACCTTCTCGGTCCACCGTTTCAATCCGATCGGTCCTTCGGTTCCATCAAATTCCAAAGGTTTGCAGGCAGTGAATTCTTTGTAGGTGCATCCTACACGATTTCCTGTACTGCTAGATCCAAGGTTATTGTTGGTATGTAGCGCAGCCTGTACTGCGGCTATGTTTGAAGCTAGAAAAGTACGGAATTCCTCTTCATTCATATTCACAGTGTGTCGAGTAGTCGGTGCCATTTCCTTCAAAATAGTCAAATGGAACAAGTTAATCATACAGAATATTAAGAGTAGTTAATAGTATTTCGTAGCATAATATGAACTCATTTATAAAAGCTTTTTCTTCATATTAGCGTTTTATAAGTTTAAATTCGGGTAGTACCTACCCGTTAAGTTCATACTTAGTAGCTAATATACAATTCAACTACTACAATTCTATATGAAAAACTGATTATAATAATATTTCGCGTTCAAACTTTTATACAATATTTTACAAACTTACAATACCGCTTATTTTACATAAAGCATGAAATATAGCACACAATAATTTTGATACAAGATAGTTGTGAAGATAATTCTAGCTAGTACACAAGTCGTTCAGCAAAGACAATAAAGACACGTAATTCATACGTCCAGAAACAAGTCATGCATTCTGGTTTTACTAGGACTACTTCCCATCCTTGGTCTTGTGCAACATAACCGTTATGGCCGTTGATAAGACAGCGTGTTGTAACGTCGTCAAAGGGACGACGGTTACGTAATGTCCAACAGTCCCGTAATAATCTAAAAACCTCATTTCTTACCCCAATTACCGACTCCGTCACTTGTGGAAACGTTTTGTTTAATAGTTGTAGCCCAATGTTCTTGTTCTCACTTTGGTGAGAAGCGAACATTACTAATCCGTAAGCATAACATGCTTCTTTATGTTGCATGTTAGCCGCTTTTTCTAAATCACGAAGTCCAATATTCGGATATATTGAGTCAAAATAATTTCTTAACCCGTTGCGTAAAATAGCATTTGGGTTCCCCGCAATATATGCGTCAAAGTAAACACATCGTAACTTATGGGTTTCCCAATGTGATATCCCCCATCTTTCAAACGAAAGTCTCTTATAAACCAAGACATTCTTGGAACGTTCTTCGAATGTCTTACAAACTGATCTCGCCTTAAATAGTTGTGCCGAGGAATTCTGGCCGACTCTAGACAAGATTTCATCAATCATGTCTCCGGGTAGGTCTCTTAAAATATTGGGTTGTCTATCCATTTTGTGTTTTTAAACTGTAAAATAGACAAGAGTTAGATTCATAAAAAAATACTTATTAATACAAGCAATTTTTACATATATCATAAAGCATAAGAACACTATATTACATATATTACACCACACGAATACAACTATCTTATTCCGACTTGCTCGTTTCTTCTTCTTCGGTTTTGGTTCGTTTTGCCAAGTTTCTAGGGATATATGATGTTCCCCTAATACGAGCCGTCGTTGTCCACATTGGTTTAGAAAAACCTGGTGGTTTAGAGGTTCCCGGGTCATTGTTACAACTTAAGGACTTCGGGCGTTGACGATACATATAAAGTTCATCGGGGTTGGAATTAGATTTCTCTATTTTTATGCCCTTTCCCTTATTATTTTCTTTTGCCTTTTTAAATTCAGTTGGGGTAATTTCTATAACATCATTGGAATTCTCGTCGGAATCCGATTCATCGGAGAATTGGTAATCCTCCCAATATTTTGCTTCCTTGGCGGAAACACCATTGACCATAATTAACCTTGGTCGGTTGGTTGAGGATTCTCTTTTACTTAACCGTTTTATTATTTCCCCCACCGGTTCCGATTCTTCTTCGGTTCCGATTCTTCGTCCGGTTCCGATTCTTCTTCCGGTTCCGACTCTTCTTCCGGTTCCTCTTCGGGAACTTGTGAATCAGTCCACGAATAATTCCAATTTACATTTGACTCTTCATTATTATTAGGTGAGTCAATGGGACTTGTTCTAGAGGTAGACATCTATCACATAATATCAAACACGTTAAGAGATTAATATATCACATAATATTCATATGTTAAAAATATATAGTTTCCAACAAAAATGTTAAGCAATCATTTTTAAAGAAAACACGGTCGAAGTCCAGAATCACTAATGTTGTTCGTGAATCTGCAATTGTCTAGATGTATAAGCAATCACCTTCGTTCGTTGCATTAATACACTACCGAGACCTTGCTTTGATGCGTCACAATAAATCACAAAATCTTCATTCCCTTCAGGCAATGACAATATAGGTGCCGTAGTTAGCTTTTTCTTCAATAACTGGAACGCTTTCTCTTGTTCATCATTCCATTCAAATTTCTTCCCTTTATGCATTAATGCAGTCAAGGGTTTTGCTATTCTGGAAAAGTCTTGGACGAACCTTCTGTAGTAACCAGCTAGTCCTAAAAACTGGCGTATGTGTTTCGGAGTTTTCTGGGTTTCCCACTTTTCAACAGTTTCTATCTTTGCCGGATCCACCTTAATACCTTCTTTGTTCACTATGTGACCGAGGAATTGAACTTCTTCCAACCAAAATGCACACTTTGAAAACTTAGCGTACAATTCTTCCTTCCTCAATACTTCTAACACCTTTCTCAAATGTTCACCGTGTTCTTGGTCATTCTTTGAGTAAATAAGTATGTCATCAATGAAAACAATGACAAACTTGTCAAGGTATGGTCCACACACTCGGTTCATAAGGTCCATGAACACAGCTGGTGCATTAGTTAAACCAAACGGCATGACCATAAACTCGTAATGACCGTAACGTGTTCTGAAAGCAGTCTTTGGAATATCATCTTCTTTCACCCGCATTTGATGATACCCGGAACGTAAGTCAATCTTTGAATAAATAGACGAGCCTTGTAGTTGATCAAATAAGTCGTCGATTCTCGGTAGTGGGTAGCGGTTCTTGATGGTAAGTTTGTTCAACTCTCAGTAGTCGATACACAACCTGAATGTACCATCTTTCTTCTTGACAAACAAAACAGGAGCTCCCCACGGTGATGTGCTTGGTCGAATGAAACCACGCTCTAAAAGTTTTTGTAATTGGCTTTGCAGTTCTTTCATCTCGCTGGGTGCGAGTCTGTAAGGAGCACGAGCTATTGGTGCAGCTCCTGGTACAAGATCTATTTGAAATTCATCGGATCGATGTGGGGTTAATCCCGGTAATTCTTTCGGAAATACATCGGGAAATTCTTTTGCAATGGGAACATCATTGATACTCTTTTCTTCAGTTTGTAATTTCTCGACGTGTGCTAGAACAGCATAGCAACCTTTTCTTATTAGTTTTTGTGCCTTCAAATTACTAATAAGATGTAGCTTCGTGTTGCCCTTTTCTCCGTACACCATTAAGGGTTTTTCTTTTTATCGTATAATGCGAATTGCATTTTTGTAACAAACGATCTCTGCTTTCACTTCTTTCAACCAGTCCATACCGATTATCATATCAAAACTCCCTAACTCTACTGGTATCAAATCAATCTTAAATGTTTCGCTAACCAGTTTAATTTCTCGATTCCGACATATATTATCTGCTAAAATTAATTTACCATTTGCTAATTCGAGTAAAAATTTACTATCCAAAGGCGTCAATGGATAACTTAATTTAGCACAAAAATCTCTACTCATATAGCTTCTATCCGCACCCGAATCAAATAAAACGTAAGCAGATTTATTGTCAATAAGAAACATACCCGTAACAAGCTCCGGGTCTTCCTGTGCCTCTGCCGCATTAATATTGAAAACTCTTCCGCGGCCTTGTCCATTCGTGTTCTCCTGGTTCGGGCAATTTCTAATAATTTGGCCCGGTTTTCCACATTTATAACAAACTACATTGGCATAACTTGCTCCGACACTACTTGCTCCGCCATTACTCGTTCCGACACCATTTGTTCCTTTCGTTCTATTAACCCCTGGTCCGTAGACCTCACACTTCGCAGCGCTATGACCATTTCTTTTACACTTGTTGAAAAATTTGGTGCAGAACCCCGAGTGATACTTTTCACACCTTTGGCATAGCTGCTTCTGATTGTTGTTGTTGTTGCGGTTATTATTGTTGTTGGGATGATTGTTGTAGTTGCTGCTGTTGTTGTTGTTGTTGTTGTTGTTGTTGTTGTTGTTGTTGGGCCGTTTGTTGTAGTTGCGATTGATGTTACGATTGTTGGGATAATTGTTGCGCTTATTGTTGTAATTGCTGTTGTTGTTGTATTGGTGATTCTTATCACCGTTTTCCTCCCACTTTCTTTTGACTTGCTTCACATTGGCCTCTTCAGCAGTCTGTTCTTTAATTCTTTCTTCAATCTGGTTCACTAGTTTGTGAGCCATTCTACATGCCTGTTGTATGGAGGCGGGCTCGTGTGAACTTATATCTTCTTGGATTCTTTCCGGTAATCCTTTCACAAACGCGTCGATCTTCTCTTCCTCATCTTCGAATGCTCCCGGACATAATAGGCACAATTCTGTGAATCATCTTTCGTACGTGGTAATATCAAATCCTTGGTTCTTAACCCTCTAAGTTCTGTCTTGAGCTTATTGACCTCGGTTCTGGGACGGTACTTCTCGTTCATCAAGTGCTTGAATGCTGACCACGGTAGTGCGTACGCATCATCTTGTCCCACTTGCTCTAGATAGGTATTCCACCATGTTAACGCAGAACCTGTGAAGGTATGTGTAGCGTACTTCACTTTATCCTCTTCAGTACACTTACTTATGGCAAACACCGATTCGACCTTCTCGGTCCACCGTTTCAATCCAATCGGTCCTTCGGTTCCATCAAATTCCAAAGGTTTGCAGGCAGTGAATTCTTTGTAGGTGCATCCTACACGATTTCCTGTACTGCTAGATCCAAGGTTATTGTTGGTATGTAGCGCAGCCTGTACTGCGGCTATGTTTGAAGCTAGAAAAGTACGGAATTCCTCTTCATTCATATTCACGGTGTGTCGAGTAGTCGGTGCCATTTCCTTCAAAATAGTCAAATGGAACAAGTTAATCATACAGAATATTAAGAGTAGTTAATAGTATTTCGTAGCATAATATGAACTCATTTATAAAAGCTTTTTCTTTATATTAGCGTTTTATAAGTTTAAATTCGGGTAGTATCTACCCGTTAAGTTCATACTTAGTAGCTAATATACAATTCAACTACTACAATTCTATATGAAAAACTGATTATAATAATATTTCGCGTTCAAACTTTTACACAATATTTTACAAAGTTACAATACCGCTTATTTTACATATAGCATGAAATATAGTACACAATAAATTTGATACAAGATGGTTGTGAAGATAATTCTAGCTAGTACACAAGTCGTTCAGCAAAGGCAATAAAGACACGTAATTCATACGTCCAGAAACAAGTCATGCATTCTGGTTTTACTAGAATTACTCCCATCCTTGGTCTTGTGGAACATAACCGTTATGGTCGTTGATAAGACATCGTGTTGTAACGTCGTCAAAGGGACGAGGGTTACGTAATGTCCAACAGTCCCATAACAATCTAAAAACCTCATTTCTTACCCTAATTACCGACTCCGTCACTTGTGGGAATGTTTTGTTTAATAGTTGTAGCCCGATGTTCTTGTTCTCACTTTGGTGAGAAGCGAACATTACTAATCCGTAAGCATAACATGCTTCTTTATGTTGCATGTTAGCCGCTTTTTCTAAATCACGAAGTCCAATATTCAGATATATTGAGTCAAAATAATTTCTTAACCCATTGCGTAAAATAGCATTTGGGTTCCCCGCAATATATGCGTCAAAGTAAACACATCGTAACTTATGGATTTCCCAATGTGATATCCCCCATCTTTCGAATGAAAGCCTTTTATAAACCAAGGCATTCTTGGAACGTTCTTCGAATGTCTTACAAACTGATCTCGCCTTAAATAGTTGTGCCGAAGAATTCTGACCGACTCTAGACAAGATTTCATCAATCATGTCTCCGGGTAGGTCTCTTAAAATATTGGGTTGTCTATCCATTTTGTGTTTTTATGCTGTAAAATAGACAAGAGTTAGATTCATAAAAAAAATACTTATTAATACAAGCAATTTTTACATATATCATAAAGCATAAGCACACTATATTACATATATTACACCACACGAATACAACTATCTTATTCCGACTCGCTTGTTTCTTCTTCTTCGGTTTTGGTTTGTTTTGCCAAGTTTCTAGGGATATATGATGTTCCCCTAATACGAGCCGTCGTTTTCCACATTGGTTTAGAAAAACCTGGTGGTTTAGAGGTTCCCGGGTCATTGTTACAACTTAAGGACTTCGGGGGTTGATGATACATATAAAGTTCACCGGGGTTGGAATTAGATTTCTCTATTTTTATGCCCTTTCCCTTATTATTTTCTTTTGCCTTTTTAAATTCAGTTGGGGTAATTTCTATAACATCATCGGAATTCTCGTCGAAATCCGATTCATCGGAGAATTGTTAATCCTCCCAATATTTTGCTTCCTTGGCGGAAACACCATTGACCATAATTAACCTTGGTCGGTTGGTTGAGGATTTTCTTTTACTTAACCGTTTTATTATTTCCCCCACCGGTTCTATTTCTTCATCCGGTTCCGATTCTTCTTCCGGTTCCGACTCTTCTTCCGGTTTCTCTTCGGGAACTTGTGAATCAGTCCACGAATCATTCCAATTTACATTTGACTCTTCATTATTATTAGGTGAGTCAATGGGACTTGTTCTAGAGGTAGACATCTATCACATAATATCAAACGCGTTAAGAGATTAATATATCACATAATATTCACATGTTAAAAATATATAGTTTCCAACAAAATTTGTTAAGCAATCATTTTTCAAGTAAACACGGTCGAAGTCCGGACTCACTAATGCATCCTAACAAACTCGATAAGACACACTAATGCAAAATTCTGGTTCTCTAAGACCAACGCTCGGATACCAACTGAAATGTCCCGTTCTTATTGATTAAAAACGTTCCATATTAATTGATTTCGTTGCGAGGTTTTGACCTCTATATGAGACGTTTTTCAAAGACTGCATTCATTTTTAAAACAACCCATAACCTTTATTTCATCAATAAAGGTTTAAAAAGCTTTACGTAGATTATCAAATAATGATAATCCAAAATATCCTGCTTACACACGACCATTACATAATGGTTTACAATACAAATATGTTACATCGAAATCAGTTTCTTGAATGCAGGTTTTACACAATATCATACAAACATGGACTCCAAATCTTGTCCTTATTTTAGTATGCAATAGCGGAAGCTCTTAGTATTCACCTGAGAATAAATATGCTTTAAACGTCAACAAAAATGTTGGTGAGTTATAGGTTTAACCTATATATATATCAAATCGTAACAATAGACCACAAGATTTCATATTTCAATACACATCCCATACATAGAGATAAAAATCATTCATATGGTGAACACCTGGTAACCGACATTAACAAGATGCATATATAAGAATATCCCCATCATTCCGGGACACCCTTCGGATATGATATAAATTTCGAAGTACTAAAGCATCCGGTACTTTGAATGGGGTTTGTTAGGCCCAATAGATCTATCTTTAGGATTCGCGTCAATTAGGGTGTCTGTTCCCTAATTCTTAGATTACCAGACTTAATAAAAAGGGGCATATTCGATTTCGATAATTCAACCATAGAATGTAGTTTCACGTACTTGTGTCTATTTTGTAAATCATTTATAAAACCTGCATGTATTCTCATCCCAAAAATATTAGATTTTAAAAGTGGGACTATAACTCACTTTCACAGATTTTTACTTCGTCGGGAAGTAAGACTTGGCCACTGGTTGATTCACGAACCTATAACAATATATACATATATATCAAAGTATGTTCAAAATATATTTACAACACTTTTAATATATTTTGATGTTTTAAGTTTATTAAGTCAGCTGTCCTCGTTAGTAACCTACAACTAGTTGTCCACAGTTAAATGCACAGAAATAAATCGATAAATATTATCTTGAATCAATCTACGACCCAGTGTATAGGTATCTCAGTATTGATCACAACTCAAACTATATATATTTTGGAATCAACCTCAACCCTGTATAGCTAACTCCAACATTCACATATAGAGTGTCTATGGTTGTTCCGAAATATATATAGATGTGTCGACATGATAGGTCGAAACATTGTATACGTGTCTATGGTATCTCAAGATTACATAATATACAATACAAGTTGATTAAGTTATGGTTGGAATAGATTTGTTACCAATTTTCACGTAGCTAAAATGAGAAAAATTATCCAATCTTGTTTTACCCATAACTTCTACATTTTAAATCCGTTTTGAGTGAATCAAATTGCTATGGTTTCACATTGAACTCTATTTTATGAATCTAAACAGAAAAAGTATAGGTTTATAGTCGGAAAAATAAGTTATAAGTCGTTTTTGTAAAGGTAGTCATTTCAGTCGAAAGAACGACGTCTAGACGACCATTTTAGAAAACATACTTTCACTTTGAGTTTAACCATAATTTTTGGATATAGTTTCATGTTCATAATAAAAATCATTTTCTCAAAATAACAACTTTTAAATCAAAGTTTATCATAGTTTTTAATTAACTAACCCAAAACAGCCCGCGGTGTTACTACGATGGCGTAAATCCGGTTTTACGGTGTTTTTCGTGTTTTCAGGTTTTAAATCATTAAGTTAGCATATCATATAGATATAGAACATATGTTTAGTTGATTTTAAAAGTCAAGTTATAAGGATTAACTTTTGTTTGCGAACAAGTTTAGAATTAACTAAACTATGTTCTAGTGATTACAAGTTTAAACCTTCGAATAAGATAGCTTTATATGTATGAATCGAATGATGTTATGAACATTATTACTACCTTAAGTTCCTTGGATAAACCTACTGGAAAAGAGAAAAAAGGATCTAGCTTCAACGGATCCTTGGATGCCTCGAAGTTCTTGAAGCAGAATCATGACACGAAAACAAGTTCAAGTAAGATCATCACTTGAAATAAGATTGTTATAGTTATAGAAATTGAACCAAAGTTTGAATATGATTATTACCTTGTATTAGAATGATAACCTACTGTAAGAAACAAAGATTTCTTGAGGTTGGATGATCAACTTACAAGATTGGAAGTGAGCTAGCAAACTTGAAAGTATTCTTGATTTTATGTAACTAGAACTTGTAGAATTTATGAAGAACACTTAGAACTTGAAGATAGAACTTGAGAGAGATTAACTAGATGAAGAAAATTGAAGAATGAAAGTGTTTGTAGGTGTTTTTGGTCGTTGGTGTATGGATTAGATATAAAGGATATGTAATTTTGTTTTCATGTAAATAAGTCATGAATGATTACTCATATTTTTGTAATTTTATGAGATATTTCATGCTAGTTGCCAAATGATGGTTCCCACATGTGTTAGGTGACTCAAATGGGATGCTAAGAGCTGATCATTGGAGTGTATATACCAATAGTACATACATCTAAAAGCTGTGTATTGTATGAGTACGAATACGGGTGCATACGAGTAGAATTGTTGATGAAACTGAACGAGGATGTAATTGTAAGCATTTTTGTTAAGTAGAAGTATTTTGATAAGTGTATTGAAGTCTTTCAAAAGTGTATAAATACATATTAAAACACTACATGTATATACATTTTAACTGAGTCGTTAAGTCATCGTTAGTCGTTACATGTAAGTGTTGTTTTGAAACCTTTAGGTTAACGATCTTGTTAAATGTTGTTAACCCAATATTTATAATATCAAATGAGATTTTAAATTATTATATTATCATGATATTATCATGTATGAATATCTCTTAATATGATATATATACATTAAATGTCTTTACAACGATAATCGTTACATATATGTCTCGTTTAAAAATCATTAAGTTAGTAGTCTTGTTTTTACATATGTAGTTCATTGATAATATACTTAATCATATGTTTACTTATCATAGTATCATATTAACTATATATATATCCATATATATGTCATCATATAGTTTTTACAAGTTTTAACGTTCGTGAATCACCGGTCAACTTGGGTGGTCAATTGTCTATATGAAACATATTTCAATTAATCAAGTCTTAACAAGTTTGATTGCTTAACATGTTGGAAACATTTAATCATGTAAATATCAATCTCAATTAATATATATAAACATGGAAAAGTTCGGGTCACTACATAGGGTTTAGGGTTTAGGGTTTAGGGGTTGGGGTTTAGGGGTTTAGGGGTTGGGGTTAGGGGTTTAGGGGTTTAGGGGTTAGGGTTAGAGGTTAGGGTTTAGGGGTTAGGGGTTAGGGCTTAGGGCTTAGGGGTTAGGGTTTAGGGTTTTAGGGTTTTAGGGTTTTAGGGTTTAGGGTTTAGGGTTTAGGGTTTTAGGGTTTAGGGTTTGGGGTTTGGAGCTTGAGGTTTGGGGTTTGGGGTTTGGGGTTTAGGGTTTAGGGTTTGGGGTTTTAGGTTTAGGGTTTAGGGTTTAGGGTTTAGGGTTTAGGGTTTTAGGGTTTAGGGTTTAGGG